>NC_056741.1:575207799-575280299 GCF_019279795.1 Protopterus annectens | reverse complement strand
CAGTTTATGATCCTCCATGGCTTTGACAATTAAGCAGGTCCTGGGTACATCTTTTTCAGCTGTCTAGCTGTGGGCCAGTGTCCTCATTGAGTTCATTTAGCACGGCACTCCTGGGGGCAAGTTTCCATGGGCACTGTGTTTTTGTTTTGGAGAGAGCAGTTCTGGTTCACTTGGAAATGTGCAGTGTTTTTTTGCTGGAGCCAGTTTGGTTTTGGAGGGTGGTTTTTTGGGGGAAGTGCTTCTCACTGCTGTATCAGCCAGTTGCAACCTGGAGGGGGTAGGATCGGTTTTCATCACATCATTTTGAACGCTCTGAGCATATCTGGGGAGTTTCCTCCCAGGTTCCTAACTATAACTAATCACTTTTGAACTATAGATCATTGGAGTTTTTGGGTTTTTTTCCTTTATTTGCTTTTTTTTTCTCCAGTTTTTCTTTAGTTTTTATTTATTTGATTATTTTGTGATTAACTTTTTAAAAATTTCTATCTTTCTTGTTAGGTGCTTTTAATTTTTTTGCCTCAAAGTTTTTTGCAGAAGGTCCAGTTTACTGGATGCTGTACTGTTTCCCACTTTTTGTGTAGAGTTTTGCTATTGTTTGTTCCTTAGATGTAAGGTGTCTTTCTTCCTTTTTTTTATTTGATTGGGCTTGCTGTAGTACTGTTTTCTGCTGGCTCAGGGGCCTTAGGGCATGACTTCTAGTGCTGGCTGAGGTGCTGTTAGCTTTTGAACTTGTTTACTGTGCTCTTTTTTATTTCATGTGGGGCTTTTTGAGTTTGGAGGTGGTTTGGATAGTTCTTTCTGGTGGTGGTGGGTTGGGACCTCCCTCAGTGTTGAAGTTTCATACCTGGGTGTTTGCAATTGTGATGAGATGAAGTATGTTATATTGATCAAGTACCTCCGTGACTAGTTGTTGAATGTCTGATCTCCTCTGTGTGGGCAGGAACTTTCAGTTCAGGACTTTTGGGCAGTGGGTGTTCAGTCTATATTTGGGCAGTGAGTTTTGGGCAGAGTAGTGTTCCCAGGTGATGAAAGGGTTTAGTCTAGTGTTTAGCCTCTAGTGTTGGTGAGGTTGCTGAGTTAGTGAGTGTTGAGGTTTGGCCTACAATTTGCAGAACAGTCTTGCCTATGGTTAATTTGCCCTGGATGGTCTCCGATGCATGCGATAGCGTACCCACCAGTGCTTGCCTGTGGGGGATCTTTATGTGTGCCCGGAACCCCCTCCTTTCTTGTCCTTGTCTCTTTTTTTGGCGTCGCTTGTGGGAGAATTAAAACCTGATAAGCTGGGGTGTGATCTCAGGGCAAAACTAGCAGTTTCCTGATAGCGCTGAACATCCATGACCGACATACTCCATACTCACCAGCACACATACATCAACTGCTTTTAGATTTCTGGCATTGAGCTGAGCATATTTTAGCTTGGCATTTTTTTTTTTCTAGTTTGGTCCCTTAGGTTTTTTTTGGAGGTGTGCCTAAAAGCAAAAAGGCTCCTGGCAAGAAAAAGGCACTATTTCCAGCAATCAGGGTGCCCAAGCAATGAATCCCCCTTAGAGAAAGCGCGTGGTGTAAGCAGTGTCATCAGCAGCATCAGACACTGGATCCCCCACAGCAGACCTTTGAATGACACACCAAAATTACCCACTGTTATCTTATCTCTGTATCTATCTCATCATTTATGGTCTCATTCTTGCCTGCTCAAGGTCAGGGTTCATCCTGCCCATACCTGCTCAATATCAGGGACTCAAAGAGCCCCTCAATGTCTCTTTTCATGTAGTCCCAAGTCTTCTGAGGCGTTTACACCGTGTTATGACTGGACAATGACTGAGTCAGGCTTCTGCTGTTGAGACCTGAGTGCTTGTGTTATGGGCGCGTTCTAGCGCCTGACCAGGCAGCTACTGTGACCTTCTCCTTACCAGTCTGGTGGAGGGAGACGCCAGTGTGTCTGACTATGGAGTCACCAATGACTAGTGTGTCTGGCATTGTGTTTGGCCAATCTTCTGATACAATTAAACAGGCACAAGCCTGAACAAGTAAAATGCTTAGGCACTGACTTTTGTCACATTGTTAAAAATGCATACCTCTGGCATGGTCAAAAGGATAGGTATAGAAAATTCAGAACAAAATAAAATCTGCTACTGTTTAGAAAGCAGGGAAAAACATGTGTTTATCAAACAGCAGTCCTAATAAAGACAAAGGGATAGGTATAGAACCTTTAGAAGAAAATAAAATCTGTTTTTGGTGAGATAACAGTGGTAAACTTGTACGTTACCAGATAAACTCAGTTGTTAAGTTAGTGAAAGAAGTCACTGCAAAAGCTAATGGAGAAGAACCCTATGTTACCAAGTAAACATTAAAGAAATGCCAAACTCAAAAGCAGAGGAAAAGTCATTGGTATGAGCTGCCTTTTGTAGATGAAATAAGAGAGAAGAAATAGCTATACCTGTATTCTTAGGTAAAGAAGCTAGTCCCACCAGTTTACATCAGTGTACTGATAAAAGTGTTCATGACTTTTAAGAAGGCATAATGGAAAGATTATACAATAAATATGGCCAGAGAAAATATATCAAGAGTAATGTGAGAAGCATATGTGCAGGGTGGCTTTATCCCACACCCATGTTATGAGCTGAAGAATGAACTAATATAAAGGATAAAAAAAGACAAAGATGAAATAGTTCTAAAAGATTTCATAACATTGTGATGACACTGTAAAACTCTGCTGCCAATCATGAGCGGACAGTGATCCGCTGTGGCGACCCCTAACCGGGAAAAGCCAAAAGAAGAAGAAGAAGTGATGAAGGTGATATGTAGTCATATTTTGACATTTTGTTGTGGACAAAATTAAAGCTAGAATTTTAGTTATGTTTTATTGACCTGGTGTAATGAAAGATATTGATAATTTCCTGCAGCATGCCCAGAATGTGAAAAGACTGCATCACATCATGGGTTCAGCAGTCCACTCATACTTATGCCTATTATTGTGGTCCTATTCAAGTGGATAGCCATGGAGCTTGTATGTCCATTAGTAAAGTCTAGCAATGACTGTCAACATATTCTTCTGATTACTGACTATGCTATAAAGTTTTCTGAAGAAGTATGACTGCAAAAGGCCAGTGCTAAGTCAATGCCTAAACAGCTATATTACTTACTCAAAGAAATACTGACAGACTAGGGAAATCTATTTATGTTCAGGTTAATGCATCAGCTTTGCTATCATTTTAATGTAGAACGGTCAAGAACTTCAGTGCACCACCCTCAGACTGATGGATTAATGGAATGCTTTAATAAAACTTGGAGGACTGTGCTGAACAGGGCTGTAGAACTTGATATTAAGAAGTGGGACCAGTCATGTTCTTACCTCCAGTTCACTGTAATAGAGGTACCTCAAGTGTTAATGGGGTTTACTCCATTTGAGTTACTATATGGGAGACATTGCCAAGGCTTGCTAGACATAGGTAAGGAGACTTGAGAGGAAGAGAAACCATATTTAAAAGTGTAATGCACTTCACAGATTCACAAGAGAGGATGATAATTGCTTTTGCCAGCAGTGAACAAACATATGCAAAGGACACAAAAAATGCAACAGATAAGGAAAGTGCCAGACTTGGAGAGGTTAAAGCATGGGGAAAGTGTTAGTGTAAGATTTTCCTGCTGAGACCAAATTCTTTTTTAACACCTTTATTGAATTTTCACTTAAGACGTAGGCAAACATACATTTACATAAAATGAAAACAAACCATAATAACGTGTTCATAGTTACAAACATTATACATCACATATTTTTACTGTAACTATCATCAATCCAACATTACATAAATTATTCAATTCCTACCTTCCCTAAAATCTCACTTCTCCTCCAAAACATTATTCTGCATGAATTGTCCCTACAGTTTCCATTTTTTTCTATGTAATTTGTTCCTACCCTTTTCTAAAGATCACACTTCCAGTTCTTTTATCTCTTACAATATTCAATACTTCAAATACAATTGGGACCAGATTCAATAAAGCCTACACTAAGTGCACACAATATGTATTCAAGAACATTTTATCACGTTTGTGCTTTGTAGTTACTAAAACTAAACTAAAACTAAGAGAAAGACTGTGTGAGTTATGTCTGTGTTTTCGGTTCACGCAGAACAGTGTACACTTGATGTAGGTTTTATTGAATCTAGCCCTTGGTTTAGACTTTGATTTCCATTTTCTAGTAATTCCTTTTTTGGCAGCCAACAGAATTACATGTAAGAAGGCCTTACTATATCTAGGCAATTAAAATCTTTTTATCCCAGCTAAAAAATAAATAATTTCCTTGGTTACACTCATTTGCTCAGCCAATACTTCTGACAGATTTATCTGTAAGGAATTTGTGAAGTCTGTCAACTCATTACACTCCCAAAACATATGTTCCCAGTTGCCTCTTTCTTCCCCATCATACCTCCAGCATTTGCCATCTACCTAAGGAAAAATTATTTGGAAACTGCTTGGGGTATAAACATACCTATGCAAACACTTCCAAGCAAAAATCCTAAATCTTCTAGACGTTGCTGTATCCTTGGGAGCTATACATGTCCTCCTGTTGTTTTCTTGCTTATCCAGTCTCTCTTCTCACATTTTTTCTAACCTCATCTAATTAATTCCTATACTTATAGTGCAATATGTTATGTGTTCTACTAATTATCCCTCTTTTTAACAGCAGCTTCTGTTCAAGATTTAACTAAAAACTCTTCAAGAGCAGGTCTTTCACTTAGGATCCCCCTACACCCTTTCTATTTGCCTATACTCTGATATCAATCCTTGATAGTGAAGACAATGTATAGTCTACAGTCTAAATGTCTTCTTGTCCGCTTCACACTGTATTGCCTAGTCCTCTCTAGTTACCTGCATCCAATATTGTAATTCCTTTGCCAGTTTTCCGAACAAATTCCAGACCACTCTTGCCTATTCTCTGTACCACTAATTGCAGTCATCCCTATTGGCAAAAGCTCCTTTCTCCATTGTCTTGTTGACTTAGTTCTTAGAATACTTTCTGCTACTTTATTATTTATTTATTTTATTTTATTTAACATTTATTTTACCAGGATAAGTCCAACTGGACATCATGTGCCCTTTTTCAGTGGAGTCCTGGGGAGAAACGCTCCAAAGAAATAACAGTGTACATACATGCTTTAGATAACAATAAAACTGGCATACAAGATAAGAGAAACAATGAAGTACAAAAAACAATTATGTAGAACAATAAGATACTCAGGAGTAGTACCATTATTTACAATATATACAAAAAGTGCATTTCAGGTGAGAGTATAGTGTATGCATTAAAGGCTTCAATGGGTCACTTACATATGAAAATGTGGGTCTTCAGGGGGGGGGGGGTCCTTTGCAGTTGCAGAGAGGGTTAGTATTGAGGTGTAATTTAAGAAGGCCTTTGAAGGTGCCTGTGTGACTTTGTAGCCTGAGTTCCGGTGGGAGGGTGTTCCATGCTTTGGCAACATCATGGGAGAATAAGGCCTCCCCAGAACTGTTATTGCGTGGATTAACTTCCATCAGGTTTTTGATACATGAACGTAGCTCCCTTTTAGGGTTGTAAAAGTTTAGCATGTCAGCAAGGGCAGGGCACTTCCCCGGATGGAAGAGAATTTGATGGGCTATGATCAGTTGGCAGTAGCCTAGGAGGTTTGGAAATTCTAACCAGTGCAGTTTAGTTAGGGATAGGCAATGGTGGGAATGTGATCTATTATTGGCAGCGAACCTAGCTATTTTATTGTAGCATGGTTCAGGATGGTTTTGTTAATATTGGTGAGAACTGGAGAGGCGTAAAGTAGTGTTGATAAGAGATGAGTTCTGGCTATTGTTGTTCTAGTCTCAGGGTTTAGGAATAGTTTGCAACGATATAGGCAACCTAGTTTTTTATGGACTTTAGAGATAGTTTGGGATATGTGCTTGTTGTATTTAAGTTGATGATCAATAGTGATGCCTAAGAGATTAGCCTCAGTTACTGGAGTGATGAGGGTACCATTGGTAGACATGATGGTAAAGGTGGCGTTGCAGTGTTTGGTTGGGTGGAATAGTATTAGCTGTGTTTTTTGGGGGTTTAGTATTAGTTGGTAGTTGTTTAGCCAGTTCTCTACCTCAGTGAAGGATTATTGGGCTTTACTTTGAAGTAATTGGATGTTTGTTGCTGAGCAGATTAGGGTAGTATCAATTGCATACTGGACAATGTTGGCTTTAGTCGTAGCTAGGTGGAGATTATTTGTAAATATGTTGAAGAGAAGGGGGCCAAGGATTGAACCTTGTGGGGCACCACATGTGACAGGGAGTGGGGGATAGGGAGTTGCCCCATTTAACAGATTGTACTGGTTGTTTAGGTAACTGTTAAACCATTGTAGAGTGGGGTCATCAAGGTTGTGTTCTGCTAGACAGGTGAGGAATTTGTTATGGGAAACTGTATCAAATGCCTTGGATAGGTCTAAGAAGGTGGCAGAGACCAGCTTTCCTTGGTTCCTGTGCAAGTTTATGGTATTGGAAAAGTGTGGTAGGGTGGCCTAATGGTTAAGGTGTTTGCCTTACAAACACAAGGTGCAGGGTTTGAGTCTCACAAGGGATAACTGGCTAGGCTTAAAAAGGCTCACAAGAGCAGTTAGCTTAGTACTAATCTATGAATCTATGAATTAGGGCAGTGTTAGTGCTATGGGAAGGTCTGAATCCATGTTGGGTTTTAGTTAGAAGGTTGTTGGCTACCAGGTGGGTAAGGAGTTGGTGGTGGATACATTTTTTCTAGAATTTTTGAGAGGTGATAGGATTGCAATGGGATGGTAGTTGGAGAGGTCAGTAGATGGACCTCCTTTGTGGAGGGGGATGATATATGAGGTTTTCCATAATGAAGGAATAGTATGCAGGGCGATAGATCTGTTAATAAGTAGGGAGATGGGGTAGGCGATGGCCTTGGATGCAATTTGTAGATATTTAGCTGGAAGACTGTCAGCAGCTAGGGTGGTAGGTTTGAGTTTAGCTAAGAGATTTTGAATGATAGATGTTGGTACTGGGGTGAGTGTGAAGGGGGTGGAGTTAGTCTGGTAGTTTAGACCCATTATAGAGTACAATGCCCCATTTGACATGTACCTCGCAAGACATCTGCAACAACTAGAAAGGCCACAGAAATACCTCACTAGGAGGACTACTGGCCTCAAACAGATGCCATAAGCAGACCATCTCAAAAAACTCCAGCTCTACTCCTTTACATATCGGCTACTCAGAGGCGACCTCTGCCTTACATACAAAGCCATGTCTAACCCAGATCTGATGGAAATCCCAATCTCTCTGAGCCACATGGTCCAGGGACCTAAACCTTGTCACCACAATAAACAGAACATGCTGGAGGGATATATTCCTGTCCCAGAGACTTCCCATGTTCTGGAATAGGCTACCCATTCATGTCAAGCAGAGCTCCTTATTAGCCCTCTTTAAGAGAAATCTTGACAATTAAATGGGAAACAGGAAATTCATCCCAGGGATCACTGCTGTGGCGCCACTCGACAGGGGCACAGGAAAATACTTTTCTTGGGTGGCAAAAGCCAGGGAACCTCATTTGGCTAGGCTTATATAGGCCCTATGGCCAATAGCCTAGTACATATCTATGAACCTATGAACCTATGCACTACTCAGTACAAACTTTAGCTGATCCATGTTGTGCAGTGCACTGTTGTGTTAAGTCAATGAATTTTAACTGGAATATGAGAAGTTTGGTTTTATTGGGGTTTAGTATCACCAGAGAGTTGGTAAGCCATTCTTCTACAGAAAGGAAAAAGGCCTGTGTTTGTAATTGGAGATCTTGGAGGGAAGGAGAGGAACAGATTAATGTTGAGTCATCAGCATATTGGATGACTGAGGCATGTGGAGTGCAGGTATGGTGGTTGTTAGTGAAGATAGAAAAAAGTAAAGGACCAAGAATGAATTCTTGGGGAACACCAAGAGTAACTGGTAATAGAGGAGAGAGTTCTTACCTCCACTGTACTGCTTGCTGCCTAGCTGTTAAATAACTTTGAAACCAAGTAATGTTGGGCTTGTTAAGATTCAGTTCTGAGAAGGATTTAATGAGTTTGTTGTGATTAACCATATCAAATGCTGAAATATACAAAAAAGCCACAGGAGCAATGGCAACATGAAACCAAACAATATTTAATTGAGTGTCAGCAAACACGGCAATGCAGCAAACTGCTGCTATACACAATAAAATAATAAAATAAAACCAAACTGGTGTAGTATTAAGCGCTTTTCATCTGCAAAGGTTAACAGACTTCTTCAGATACAAACACACCGTAACGTGGAACTTTAAATATGGTGCTGTTGTCACATGGTTAAGTGTACCCCTATCATTAACGCTTAAGTGGTAAAACAACGTTATCCTACTAAATAAAAAGGCTGTACAAATGATTCAAGCACTATATGTACCACATTGTAAAAAGATATGTGAACAGTAAAAGTTCGTAAAAAGTTAAAAAACATGGAGGATTAATACTCTTTACTCAATTATTTAAAAATTTCAAAACAGTTGTAAGTCCGACCTAATAATTTGCGAATCAGACTAAAAAAGTAATAGTAATAGGAACAAGAAGTCCTTATGTGCTGCTCAGTGTAATACATTGTTGTATGTATTACATATATAAATAATCGGAAAAAATCTAGTTGTATTAATGTTGGTTTTATATGGCTTTGTGTACCAATTATAAATTAAATTTGAAAAGGTGGTGGTGTTAAATAAATAAAAACATGTAAACACCATCATATACACGAAGTGTGAGGGTAGAAGGTGTGTACTAAAGTAGTGAATCATACTTCCTGTGGTTAGTTTTGCTCGTTTCTGCACCGGCCATAGCTAGTTAGTGTTTACTTTTTACTTACTTCTACGTTAAGTGTAACTAGTTCTAATAATAGTATACGAATAGGTGTATATAAATATGTTTCACTAAAACTTAATTAACTACATACACTTAATTGTAATAACTGTGATGGTTCCAATCATCTAAAGAATGGTGTACGCGGGGTTTAAAAACAGATATATAAAGGAAGAAATACCAGTATATTATTGTATAAAACTAATTTGTAATTACTTCCAATCTTAGCGTAACAAATTTCTTAGTTTTAGTATACAAGTTAATGAGCAAACTTCGTTAAGGCCTGGTGGTCTGCATGCAACTAAGCGTAATTGCCACAGCAGTTCTATTTTCTCTAAAAATAACGAACTTGAGCCTCCCCTTTTCATAATTTGTAGTTTATCATCTTGATCCAGAATTTGTTCAATAATTTTGAACTTGAATGAGTGGTTTGGATATTGCATACAATGTTTAGCCAAGGCATTGCCTTGTTTACATCTGTTGATTGCATATACATGGTCGTAGATTCTGTCTCGCAATCTTCTGTCAGTTTTGCCCACGTAAAAAGCTGGGCATATTTGGCATTGGGCTAAATAAACTACCCCTCTTGAATTACAGTTGTATCTGTTTTTAAGTAAGTAGTTTCTATCTCTGATCGTAAATTTGTTACCAATGTCAATGTATTTACAGTAGTTACACATCTCACATCTCGACGTACCTACAGTCCTGTGTGTGCTCTTATGGTGTCGTTCTAGAATGTTTTTTAAGTTTTTTCCCCCTCCTATATGTTATAACTGGAGATGTTCCTACCTTTTGGGCTACCTCTCTATCTGTACTAAGTAAATGCCAATTCTTTTTCAAAATGCCCATAATTTCTTTAGCCTTTAAATTAAATGTCAAAATAAAAGTGACATTTCGATTTATTGTGATGACAGAATCTGATCCAGCTAGGGGGTTATTGTATGGGGTATGGCTGTCGTCGATTAGTTCAGATAGTACTTCAGTTGCAGTAACCTCTAAATTTATTAGTGCTAAAGGTGTCCCTTTATTCAAAATTGGTTTGTATATTCCTTCTTCTCTCTTTCTTTGAACTACAATTACTATATTGTGAATTAGTTCAATTGTGTAACCCCTGTGTGTAAACATGTCACTCAGATTGTCACATTCAGCTATAAAGTCATTCTGCATAGTAATCATTCTTGCAGCTCGCACTAGTTGCCCCTTGATCACAGATTTTTTCTGGTGTAGGGGGTGCGAGCTGTTGAAATGCAGAAGTGAGTTAGAGTATGTACTCTTTCTATAAATATTTGCTGTATAGTATTTTCCTTGTGTGTTTTTAAAAAGTTCAACATCAAGGTAACTTATACTAAGCTTGTGATAGACACTTGTGAATTTTAAAAAATCAGTTGTTCCGTTAAAGTACTCGATTATTTCTTTAGCTGCCTCGCTGCCCCCTGTAATAATAAGGAAAATATCGTCCAAATAGCGTGTATAAAAGGAGATACTATTTTTCAGGTGAACATTGTCAAGGACAAATTTGTGTTCCCAATATGCCATGACTAAATTGGCAAAACTACCTCCACATGGAGACCCCATAGCTACCCCTATGTTTTGTAAATATATGTTGTTGTTAAATGCAAAAAAGTTTTACTCCAAGACAATGCCTAATAGTTGTTCTATTAACCTCTGTTCTGAGTCACTTGCTCCTCTAGACCTAATAAATTCTGTAACCCACTCAATGCCCGTATGGTGTGGGATGGACGTGTATAAGTCACAGACATCAATGGTTAAAAAAATTATTTTCTGAGTTAAACTCAAGAGAATTAATTTGTTCAAGAAATGACCACGAGTCTTTGCATATTTGTTTCTCTTTACTAACATAGGTCTTCAATATAGTGTCTATTACTTTTGCACAAGGATATGTAATAGACTGACGGGCATCTACAAGAGCTCTAATAGGGAGATCATTAAGCTCTTTGTGTATTTTAGGGACTCCGAATAAAGATGGAAGTCTAGGCAAGGATATAGTCAAATAATTATTTGTATGTACATCCATTAGTGAGTCAATAAACAAATCCTTGATAAACATATTAATTCTATTATGAGCTATGTTAAGCTCATTCAAACTCACTCTTTGATAGGCTTGTCCTTCGAGTAACTTCAACATTTTTTCTGTATACTGCTTCACTTCCATAACCACTAGCCCACCCCATTTATCCAGTTTCATAATACGGACTGGTAAGTTTTTGAACTGTAACAACTTCATCTTATCCTCTATAGAAACGTTATTGCTGTTTATAGGGTAAACATTGTTACTAAACAAGTTTCTGATCTCTGTTTTACACATGTAATCAAATAAATGAATCAGGGGGTGGGTGGGTGGGTTGTATGTACTTGCTATCCTAAGGTCTTGCCTATCATTTGTTCCACCACCCAGTAACACAGTCAGGTTCAATTTTTTGATGTAAAGTTTAAAGTCTAAAAGTATCTCTGCTATACAAATGTACATACAAATAATTATTTGACTATGTCCTTGCCTAGACTGCCATCTTTATTTGGAGTCCCTAAAATACACAAAGAGCTTAATGATCCCCCTATGAGAGCTCTTGTAGATGCCCGTCAGTCTATTACATATCCTTGTGCAAATGTAATAGACTCTATATTGAAGACCTATGTTAGTAAAGAGAAACAAATATGCAAAGACTCGTGGTCATTTCTCAAACAAATTAATTCTCTTGAGTTTAACTCAGAAAATAATTTTTTAACCATTGATGTCTGTGACTTATACACGTCCATCCCACACCATATGGGCATTGAGTAGGTTACAGAATTTATTAGGTCTAGAGGAGCAAGTGATTCAGAACAGAGGTTAATAGAACAACTATTAGGCACTGTCTTGGAGTACAACTTTTTTGCATTTAACAACAACATATATTTACAAAACACAGGGGTAGCTATGGGGTCTCCATGTGGAGGTAGTTTTTCCAATTTAGTCATGGCATATTGGGAACACAAATTTGTCCTCGACAATGTTCACCTGAAAAACAGTATCTCCTTTATAGATGCTATTTGGACGATATTTTCCTTATTATTACAGGGGGCAGTGAGGCAGCTAAAGAAATAATTGAGTACTTTAACGGAACAACTGTTTTTTTTAAAATTCACAAGTGTCTATCACGAGCTTAGTATAAGTTACCTTGATGTTGAACTTTTTAAAAACACACAAGGACAATACTATACAGCAAAAATTTATAGAAAGAGTACATACTCTTCACTTCTGCATTTCAACAGCTCGCACCCCCTACACCAGAAAAAATCTGTGATCAAGGGGCAACTAGTGCAATCTGCAAGAATGATTACTATGCAGAATGACTTTATAGCTGAATGTGACAATCTGAGTGACATGTTTACACACAGTGGTTACCCAATTGAACTAATTCACAATATAGTAATTGAAGTTCAAAGAAAGAGAGAAGAAGGAATATACAAACCAATTTTGAATAAAGGGACACCTTTAGCACTAATAAATTTAGAGGTTACTGCAACTGAAGTACTATCTGAACTAATCAATGACAGCCATACCCCATACAATAACCCCCTAGCTGGATCAGATTCTGTCATCACAATAAATCGAAATGTCAGTTTTAGTTTGACATTTAATTTAAAGGCTAAAGAAATTATGGGCATTTGAAAAAGAATTGGCATTTACTTAGTACAGATAGAGAGGTAGCCCAAAAGGTAGGAACATCTCCAGTTATAACATATAGGAGGGGAAAAAACTAAAAAACATTGTAGAACTGCACCATAACAGCACACACAGGACTGTAGGTATGTCGAGATGTGAGATGTGTAACTACTGTAAATACATTGACATTGGTAACAAATTTACGATCAGAGATAGAAACTACTTACTTAAAAACAGATACAACTGTAATTCAAGAGGGGTAGTTTATTTAGCCCAATACCAAATATGCCCAGCTTTTTATATGGGCAAAACTGACAGAAGATTGCGAGACAGAATCTACGACCATGTATATACAGTCTACAGATGTAAACAAGACAATGCCTTGGCTAAACATTGTATGCAATATCCAAACCACTCATTCAAGTTTAAAATTATTGAACAAATTCTGGATCAAGATGATAAACTACAAATTATGAAAAGGGGAGACTCAAGTTCGTTATTTTTAGAGAAAACAGAACTGCTGTGGCAATTATGCTTAGATGCATGCAGACCACCAGGCCTTAACGAAGTTTACTCATTAACTTGTATACTAAAACTAAGAAATTGGTTACGCTAAGATTGGAAGTAATTACAAATTAGTTTTATACAATAATATCCTGGTATTTCTTCCTTTATATATCTGTTTTTAAACCCTGCGTACACCATTCCTTAGGTGATTGGAACCATCACAGTTATTACAATTAGGTGTATGTAGTTAATTAAGTTTTAGTAAAACATATTTATATACACCTATTCATATACTATTATTAGAACTAGTTACACTTAACGTAGAAGTAAGTAAAAAGTAAGCACTAACTAGCTATGGCCGGTGCAGAAACGAGCAAAACTAACCACAGGAAGTATGATTCACTACTTTAGAACACACCTTCTACCCTCACACTTCATGTATATGATGGTGTTTACATGTTTTTATTTATTTAACACCACCACCTTTTCAAATTTAATTTATAATTGGTACACAAAGCCATATAAAACCAACATTAATACAACTAGATTTTTTCCGATTGTTTATATATGTAATACATACAACAATGTATTACACTGAGCAGCACATAAGGACTTCTTGTTCCTATTACTTTTTTAGTCTGATTCACAAATTATTAGGTCGGACTAACAACTGTTTTGAAATTTTTAAATAATTGAGTAAAGAGTATTAATCCTCCATGTTTTTTAACTTTTTACGAACTTTTACTGTTCACATATCTTTCTACAAAGTGGTACATATGGTGCTTGAATCACTTGTACAGCCTTTTTATTTAGTAGGGTAATGTTGTTTTACCACTTAAGGGTTAATGATAGGGGTACACTTAACCATGTGACAACAGCACCATATTTAAAGTTCCACGTTACGGTGTGTTAGTATCTGAAGAAATCTGTTAACCTTTGCAGACGAAAAGCACTTAATACTACACCAGTTTGGTTTTATTTTATTATTTTATTGTGTATAGCAGTAGTTCACTGCATTGTCATGTTTGCTGACACTCAATTAAATATTGTTTGGTTTCATGTTGCCATTGCTCCTGTGGCTTTTTTATATATTTCAACAGTTTCTTTCGTTTTAAGTGAACCATATCAAATGAATTAGACAGGTCAAGAAAGATAGCAGAGACATAGTTACCATTATTTCTGTGGTTGCTTACTATATGAGTGAATGACATAAGGGCTGTTGTGGTAGTGTGATAAGGCCTGAAGTCATGTTGAGTGTTTGTAAGAAGGCCGTGGGTATTAAGGTAATCCATGATTTGTGTGTATATACACCTCTCCAGTATTTTGGACAGAGGCGAGAGTATTACTATGGGTGGATAGTTGGTTAACTCTTTTAAGTTACCCCCTTTGTTGAGTGGAATAGTGTGAGAAGTTTTCCAGAACTCAGGGACAGGCTTTTCGGATACTAAATGATTGATAAGCATGGATACAGGGTATGCAATTGCATCAGCAGCTATTTTCAAAAATTCAGCTGGAAGTTTATCAGTGGCTAAGGTGGTAAGTTTTAGTTTCTTTAGAAGTTTCTTAATTGTATCAGTATAGAGAGGATGGAAGGCAAAGCCATTATTCTGAATGTGGTAATTGGGTGATTGGCTGGAGGATGGGCAGCTTTGAGAGTTAGCTAGTGCAAGAATGGATTCAATAACGAATTTGTTGAAGTGGGTGGCAACACTTAGTGAGGTATCAGCTATGTTTGGGGGAAGTACATGATTTTCCAGGAAGGAGACTGTTGTTAATGGCTGTCCGGAACTTCTTGGGGTTATTTTGATTTTTAGTTTGTATATTGTGGTAGTAGCTAATTTTGTCTGTTTTTACACATTTCTTTGACTTGTTACAGAGTTCAAGATATGCCTGTCTGTATGGGATCCAGTTTTGTGCCAGTAGGCCCAGGCTTCATCTCTGGATTTCAGCAGAGATCTGGTCTCTTTGGTCACCTGGGAGTTTAAGATATCTAATAAGGTAGAGTTGAAGTACTAAACAGCTTCATCAAGGTTAGGTTTTTTGAGAGGAGTCCAGTTGCATCCTTTTAGTGTATTAATGAAGCTAGTAGGATTGAAGTTTTTCATGTTTTTTTATTACCTGGTATTTTGTGGGCTTTTCCTGATATGTGCGGTATTTTATAACAAATGTAGATAAGTGGTCACTCAGGCTGTCAGGAAGCCATCCTGAGTGACAGATGAGAGTTGGTCTGTTTGTCAGAATCCAGTCAAGTATTGACTGGCTCTTGTTGGATTTGTCAGTTCTAGTGGGAGACTGGATGAGCTGAGAAAAAAACATGGAGGTTGGTGAAGTTAATGGGAGAGATGGAGTTACAAGTTTACCATTCAATGATGAAGTTGCCCAAGATGATGGTTTCATGTTGGAGGAACTCAGAGGCCCAGTCCAGTAGGGTCTCTAGCGTGGGTATGTTGTTGCCGGGTGGTATGTAGCAGCCGATTATGTTGACACTTTTTCTGGGGTTAATTCATAGTTTTGCAAGTATAATTTCTACATTACCTAAGACAGGTGTGCGTATATCCAAGCTTTCTACTTTTAGTTGATTTTGAAATAGTAAAGCTACACCACCTCCTTTTTAGTTGTACGATCATTACATAGGATATGATAGCCTGATGCTGGAATTTCATTGTTGGAAATGTCAGGTTTAAACCAAGTTTCACTTAATAATACTATGTCAGGAAAATATAGGGAAGATTAGCGTGAAGTTCATGGACTTTTTTGCTAATGCTTCTGACAATCATATTTAGTATGAGGAGGTCATTGGCTTTTCAAGGATGTTGGAGTGTTGAGAAGTAGATTTTGGTTGGCTAAGTGGATATTGTTAACAGTTGGGTCGGGATTAGGATAAATGTCTCCACTGAGAGATAGTCTGGTTGCAATGCCTACTTCGGTTCTTATAAGGTTAGTTATGAACTTGTCATATTTTGAGGGGAGCGTATTGGTATGGTGGGAGCATAAGATAAGTTTAATGGTATGAGGATAGATGTTTATGTCTAGGATAGAAAGGTTGATGGAGAGGATGTGAGGGACTGATTTAGTGATGTGAGTGGTGGAGGTGGCAGGATAGGGTGATATGTTGTGTAGATTGTAATGATATGAAGTAATGTATGCAAGTAATATGAGGATTGTTAGTAGTAGTGATTGTGTAGCAATATTTAGGTGGCACATATTAAGTAATGGAGTGGATATAGTTGTATATGCTGTTGAAATCTTATTTAGGCTTTTTAGTGGTGTAGCGTTCATTAATATTAATAGTAGTGGCAGAAGTTAATAGAGTGGCTATTGTATTGTCATTGTTTTTCTAATTACATGAGGTAGGGTGGGAGTGATTAACAGAGGGAATAGAATGGGTGTGGTGTAGTGATGTATTGGCAACGTTGTTGTGTGGTTGGTTGAAGTTGTGTTAGGGGAGGGGCTTATGTATTATAAATGTGAGGGAAGGGGGGGCAGGTGGGAATGGGGGGTAGGGTAGGCAAGCAGAGTGAGCCTGAGCGTAGAGAGGGCAAACAGAGCAGGATAGCGCAAAGTACAACTATGCACTACAAAAACAATCACCAGTTGGGAAGAAAGCTGATAGCCATGCACAGTAAATGTATACCTCACTTTCCAACTTAATTTAGTTATTCTGGTGCATCAACACAAGATGCCACTATGTAATATTGCAATTAAAATTATCTCAACGAGTATGCTATACAGGGAAGTGTGCAAAGTTAGACTAGCACTGTGTTACCATACTTAGGAAGACGGAAGATGGAGACAAGAGAAAAATTAAAGGAAAAAAAGGTAGATGATGGACAGTTTAAGCAGGGAGTAAGTAGACTTAAAGGGAAGTGGAGATAGAGACAGTTATAATGAGGGTGACTAACTGCTGGCATCCTTGGTAGCATGCTCTAGATAGGGTATAATACTAGCAATTACTGTAGTTTTAATCTAAGACTACTGTTAATGTACTTTGTTCAGTTGTCATTAATAAGTTAGCAGCAGGGTCAGATCCGTTCCTTTTACACCAGTTGAGAACCAATCACAAGGTTGGTCACAGCAGCTGCAGTTACAGACAGAAAGTTCAGTTTTTACTTGGAATGCAGGGATGTGATTCTAGAACTATAATAAGAGAATGAGAGAACTAGCTACTCTGTTTGCATTATGCAGGGAGACATATAGAAGTTAAGAGGGAGAAGGGAGAAGAATAAATAAATAAATAAATAAATAAATAAATAAATAAAAAGTTACGTCGCCAGCACAATAAGTATAATCAACAATTCCTAGACACATTTTAAATAAGAATGGCAAGGTAGATTGCAACAGTGTCATACGATCAGCATAAGACAACTTGCAACTGTTTCATAACATTAACATAACAGCCTTGTCAAAAATATTACAACCAAATAGCATGTTAATATGCCTAAGCACTGAAAAGTAACAACTTTGCACACAGTTTACTGCATCAAACGTGATGCAACAAATATGTGATTATTGGTTTTAACCATCAAGGAGCAAGGGAGGAGTACCTATGGAAAATACAGCCGCAACAATCCTGGAGATACAGTGTGATAAAGATACCGACTCACACAGGTGTCCTCTGATAAGCAATAATGCTAACTGAGCAACAGGATACTGCAGAGCTTGTCAGTACAAACATACAAGAACAAACAACATTCTAATTCACTTGGTATGAACAACAAAGAAAGCAACTGGTAAGTGGAGGTAGTAGATACAAAAAATAAATAAAAAGACAAGGTGTTCATACAAAGACAGTCATGAGTAATATAAATGGTGGTTACAAAGCTAGTAGGACTTACAAGGAGAGCACACTAACCCAGAAGGACACTCAGCAAACTGGACTAACTGAAAATGGTGCCCGTAGACACAGGGGACTGATATAACCAAGGTCCAGGTAAATAGGGGGAGGGGGGAAGGGTGAAACTGTGCAGGCCCAAGAGGGGAAGAGAGGAGAAAAAAAAGCGTGAAGTACAGCTATGCACTACAAAAACAATCACCAGTTGGGAAGAAAGCGGATAGCCATGCACGGTAAATGTATACCTCACTTTCTAACTTAATTTTGTTATTCTGGTGTATCAACACAAAACGTTACTATGTAATACTGCAATTAAAATTATCTCAGGGAGTATTCTATACAGGAAAGTGTGCAAAGTTAGACTAACACTGTGTTACCATACTTAGGAAGACGGAAGATGAAGACAGTGAAAAATCAAAGGAAAAAAAAAAGGTAGCTGATGGACAGTTTAAGCAGGGAGTAAGTAGACTTGAAGGGAAGGGAAGATAGACACAGTTATAAAGAGGGGTGACTGACTAACTGCTGGCGTCCTTGGTAGCATGCTTTAGATAGGGTACAGTACTAACAATTACTGTAGTTTTAATCTAAGACTACTGTTAATGTACTTTGTTTGGTTGTTATTAATAAATTATCAGTAGGGTCAGTTCCATTCCTTTTATACAAGTTGAGGACCGATCACAAGGTTGGTCGCAGCAGCTGCAGTTACCGGAGAAAGTTCCATTTTTACTTGGAATGCAGGGATGTGATTTCCAAAATTCAAGTCACCTATAGCAAATCATAACAGTCATTCATAATCTCCCTGTCACCAGCCACCACATTAAAAATGTTATTTGTTTCCAGAAAGTGATAAGCTCTACTACAATGTGATGTGCTGTTATGAATACTTCCAGAATGTGAACTGCTGCACTACTAAGTAAAATCACGTTACATAGTGATACGTCTCCTATAATTGCTGCTATAATATCACTTACTATTATGCAATATTCCATTATGTTATTTAAGTCATAGAATGTTTTATTATGTCTCTGCATCATATTGAATATGTATTAAACAACAGTTTACTATCAAATGGGGGATCAGACTTTGTTCAATTACTGTTAGTGCAAACGCCCAATTCGATAATATTGAAAGAATGAAAGAATAAATGCACTATAGCATTCGCTGTTGTGAATGTCTACATTTTAATGCAGATCACACTATAGTGGAGATCGGGAAATGTACCCTTTCCCCTCACTGTAGTGTGATCTCAGAGGTTGTATATATAAGTAGCAGGGTGTGGGGGGGTGCAGCCCCCCACATGGGGGGTGAAGGGGGGGCTTGCCCCTGCAAAAATGTTCTTTACTGTATGTTGCACAGTAATAGCAGTTGTAGAAGTGTGGTGAATGTTTGAATTGTGTCGATTTTGAACATTCGGCACTTCCGCGTTTGACTTTTTTGTTGGACGCTGTTTTTGTTTTCGTTTCTCTGGTTTGTAGAAATGATCATTCGCCCGGAGTGCAATCGCTGAAATTATAGTAAACCTTAAATAACATACTGTACATGTTTAGATATATTGTTTAACCAAATAGTTACATTTTTGGAGCTTTTCTCCCAGGCCTCCATGAAAAAAGGGTTTCCAACACAGTTGAACTATCATGATAAACAAATGCAAATAAATAAAATAAATAAATTATCTAGAAAAAAATCTTGTAATAAAGGAATGACTATGTTTTGAAGAGACAATTAAAGATATTTTGCTGGCCTTGAAGTATTTCTGTACTACCACACCTGTACTGCTTCCTCTGAGAGCAGATCTGCAAGATAAACTGCAGTTTAAGAACCCACCGGCCTCTTGTACTGTTTGCAGGTCATAGTCCTCCTACCAGGTTCTCACCATTGCTAAGCAAAATCATCCCTAAAGTCCGCCATTTTTATTTTCTCCATAAAATCTGCTGGCCACCATTTTACCAACTCCTCACTGCATATATCAAAAGGTGAGCAGACTTGACATTTTTGAAGAGCAGGCAAGCCAGAGCTGAGTCAACCATCTGGCTTGGCCTCTAGAGTCCATTTAGAATCAAGCCAAAGCCAGCAATGAAAAACAGGAAAATGCAATAAATGTGCCATGTATGTCAGATGTTTATGAAGCTATAATATTACCTCCTACTTTCTTTAACTTATTTACATGTTTAAATATATAGGATACTTTTAGTAATATGTACTATAAATTGTTCTTATAATGTGCATTTGTTGTTTTTTGGCAATGCCAAGGCGTTGCTATGGGAACGTCTTGTGCGAACAGCTATGCCAATATGGTAATGTTAAAATGGGAGAAAGAATTTTTGATGAAAAATGATTTTATAAAAGATATATTGTTCTACCGTAGATTCGTAGACTACCTTTTTATGATATGGGGGGGGTGGGCTCTACTGAAAAATTAAAATTATTTGCTAATTATATTGATATCTCAACAAGCGTCCTTAAGTTTACCTTGAATTTTTCAGCCAAGGAAATACGTTTCTTGGATGTTTTGATTATGCAAGCCACAAATGGTGACCTGAATATTAAAATGTTTAAGAAAGAATGTCATGTTAATAGTTTACTTAGGAGGGATAGTATGCATCCTCAGTTTATTTTTAAAAATGTGGCTCAAAATCAAGCATGGCTCAATGCTATGGATGATGATTTTGCGATGCAATTAACTACAGTGGAAACTGATTTGTTGGTTAGAGGTTATGACCTGAAATTAATTGACTGTAGTATTAATGCAGTAAAAAGTGTGAGACATAGTAGGGCCAAACCCTATTTTTCTAAACAGATAGAAGGTAGTATTAAAGGTCATGTTAAAAAAGCACAATCACTTAAACTATGTTTTAGTTATAAGATGCTATACGAACATTATCAATAAGCATTGGAATATTCTAACATCAGATAGGCAAATAAGTAAGTTTATAGGTACATTTCCTGAATTCACCTTTAAGAATAAAAAATCTTTAAAGAGGCAATTATGTGGCCCTAGAAATTTTGTTTCATTAAATAATAATAAAGGCACTAGACCTTGCTTTAAATGTCAGTACTGTAAGTATATAAATACAGATAGTAAATTTGTACATCCTGACACAGGCAGATTATTTAATTTTAATATTGATGCTAGATGTGATTCTTCACATTTAGTTTACTTGGCTACTTGTAAAATTTGTAATAAATTTTACGTGGGTAAAACAGATAGAATGTTAAAAGATAGAGTCAGAGAACATATTTATCATATTAAAAAAGGAAGTCCATTTAATGCTTTGGCCAAACATGTTAAATAAACTAGTATAGAACATCATTTTGTTTTTAGGGTGATAGACAGATATTTTGAAAATATAAGGGGTGGTGATATTAGGGTACAAACAGAGAACTTGGAATTGAAATGGATAGTTAAACTGAGAGCTGATTATGGGCATGGCCTAAATGACCATGTACCACTAAAACCTTTTTTAAAAAATAGGGCTTTACGTAGGTAGTTATTTTGATGTTGAGTTTTTGATTGCATATATTGATGTATGTTTTTATAGATTTTAGTATGTATTAATGTGTAAAAGAAGTATTAACATGATTTATGTGTATATATATATATATATATATATATAGAGAGAGAGAGAGAGAGAGTATGAAAGTGTTGCTCAAGTTTTTTAAGGTGTAGTATCTCTTTATGTGCTCAACTGGTAATTGAGAGATACATAGTATAAATGTAGGGATGTTTTTAGTTTTTGTATACACCCGAAGAAGCCAGTTGGTGAAAGCGCTTGTGTAATCTGTGAATAAAGCTTTTGGAAGAGACCTGCAGCTTGCCTCTATTTTTCTATATATTTGGATTCCTCTTTTGTATTTCGTGGTACCTGGTTATCCCTGTGAATTTATTTTGCTTTTGTGGAAGATTAACTTATTTACATGTTTAAATATATAGGATACTTTTAGTAATGTGTACTATAAATTGTTCTTATAATGTGCATTTGTTGTTCAAGTATTATTTAAATATCACAGCACTGTCAAATGCTGAACATTTGTTATAAATGTGTCTGATTATACAATGGCAAGGACTGCTCAACCAATCAATGCCAAGTCAATGGAAATGCCAGGAGAAATAAAGTCTCCAGTGAATAAAATAAATGTAAACATTGATACAGCATATGGAAATGCAAAACATGCTGATGGAAACAGAAAAAAATGCACTGCGCAACTATACAAGAGCAACAAAAGCATATGGAAGGGACACTAAGAACATGAAAGATGTGTCTGATAAGTATATGAAAACAAACTGACTGTAGTGAAAAAAATTCAGAAACACAAAATCAGCAGTGACTATAAAAACAGCAAATGGAAATGCACAATTATAACTAAAAAATGTCATCTGAAGACAACATATTTCTGTTTTGTTAGTGTCCTAGTTCAGCAAAAATGGTCATAACAGTCCAAATATTAATTAGGCAATCAGGTTGCAAAATATGGTACAAGAAAAGTCTTTCAAATATGCAGTAGGCGGCAAGTGGTGATTATGTTGTTCTATGAGAACTATGCACCCAAGGTCAAGCTGCCTCGGGTTTGCCCACCACTGTTCATACTATGGAGTTGGCTACCTTACAATGCTTAACCTTTGATGTTACTGTTATTTTAACAGTGCAGCTTGAGAATATGTCATAATCTATACTTTATTTTCCCACTTGACCCATTACATCTCTGACTCCACAAGTTAATTAGCACTGATAACTGGAAGATGCAGAATTTGTGATAATATGGACTGGAATGTTTGCTTTGTCAAACGAGTTTAAATGAGCATTTACGTAGTCTTCTTTCTTAGATAGAGTTATTTGTTCGGAATATAAGTTGCAGTGTAGTCCTGGAGTTCCAGTGCAGGGTCCCCCACTTCTCTTGTATGGATTATTAGAGTATTATCCTCTCTAAATGACATTTTATCTGATGTTCTATATATTTTTTTTACAATGGAGCCTTCTAAACTTATCAAAACATTTGTTGGCTTAAATTAGGAAAAAGATGCTGAAATTATCTTGGTTTTCTTTACTTGACTGTTCATTTATATATGTGATAACTAGATGAATGGCCCGATGATCCTTTTTAGCCACATCCTGGTCCAGCTGCAGCACAAACTTAGCACCAAACTAAATACAACAGAAAAATATACAAAACCATGAAACCATGGCTGAGGGCAACATGATAGACTATCAACAATAAAAGATTATAAAGTGTATAAGGCATCTAAGTATACATTATAAATACAGTTAGTTAGCCATGCAGGGCAGCAGTATTACTGGGATTAAGTGCAAAGCATTTCTAACATGGGTTGAAAATTAATGTATCAAATGAAGAGGCAAATGAGGGAAAGGTTGCCTATTGTCGCTGAAACAACTACCTACATAACATTCAAGTAAGTGAGTTAACATCTTGGTCTTAAAGGTCTTCAGTTCCTTTGTGTTGTTCAAGTTTGGTAAGGGGGATTCCATGCTATCACTCTAAATTTAGAAATGCCTTTTCACATTCTTTGTTAAGGAAGAAATATTATGGCTCCTTTGAACCGTGACCTAAAAGGGAATAAAGAGGAAGTTATTTTAATTAATGCTATTAAGGAAACACACCAGCCATTGAAGATAGTTGTGAAAATGTGTTAAGTAGGCGGGAAGCTTTACCAATTGCAGGAAAACAGTTTGCTGGAGTAAGAGATACACAATGATGTTCCCTAAGGCTGGCAAGTGTAATAAACCTGCACAACTTGTTGGTATAGATTAGCAGTTCTTGTTGTTGTATTTTTAACTGTATGCTGGGAGTGGAAGCCCATAGGCAAGTTTTGTAAGTAAGAGGTTTCTTTCTATGACATCTCCTGCTTCTACTGGCAGTAGCCCTGCACATTTACAGGACAGGCTGAACTGGGAATACATTTTTATAGTGACTCAGTTTATGTGATATTGTAAGCTTAGAAAGGGCTCCAGACAGACTTCAAGATACTAAAATTTATGAAGTGAGTCATTAATACTGCATTGGGCTCAATAATTATTTTAGTTGTATCATGTATGGGTTACATGCAAGAGGGATTCCTATTTATTAAAATTCACAGACAAGTTATTGTCCTAAACCCAGGAACAGACACTGTGAACCTTATTCTGCAGCATCATGCTAATAACACAGCCCTCAGTTAGCAGGTGTTTTTAAACCTGAATGCAGATCATTAATAGAAAGGGCGTATAGCAAGCAGCCAAGAGCTGAGCCCTAAGATACACCTGAGCACTTGTTTTCTGGTTTACATGTATTCTGGTTGCAGCAAGCTTGAATTCATCCTTCATTCAGGTAATGAACTGTCATAGTGGTTTCTCACTAACTGGAAATCTTAATTTTTGTCCTATAGTCAGTACCAGATGAAATGATCTCTTAAGGCTTAGAAAAAAACAGTATCGGTAAGAGGCACATTGCCCTTTCCTGAATTTGTAAATTAGTTCAGCAACTATAAGGAGAGAAATAAAGGTACTTATACCTTTTATGCAAGCCCGATAAATGAGTCAAAAATTCCATTGTTTTATGGAGTCTTAAACCCAGCTGGTGTCTATTTTCTGAGTACTTCTACTAATATCTGTAGTTTGAGAGGCTAGTATGCAGTCCTTAGGTTCTTGTGGATTAATAGTAATACCAAGCAGTATAATTCCTGTCTTTTTCAGGTATGAGGGAGTTACACTAGCTATGAAAAATGCATATCTGAAAGTCACCATCTTTGCAATGACGACTACAATTGTTTCTTTAAATGTTATTTGAATGCTCTCCTCCAAAAAAAGGAAGACAATCTGGTGGACCCCTGTCATAAACAAACTCTATAACAGAAGGAGGAAACTGATGCAGAATAAGGTGAAGTCGCAAGACTGGAAAAACTCCCTTATCAGCCTCAACAAAAAGTTGAGATCCCTCATCAAATCCTCTAAAGCTAGGTATGAAAACAGAATTGCAGCAGATAGTAAAGAAAACCACAAGGCCTTCTATAATTATGTAAAGAATCTCCACGGCAATACCCAGATTTTCTCTGAGCTACTGTACAATGGTACCTCCTATACCAAGCCAACATATATTGCCAATATACTGTCCGACAGATTCAGTGCCAACTTTACCCCCCCAAGGGACCAGTCACAATACCAGTAGACTGCCAGGCACCCAGTATTACTGCTGCACAGGTTAGAATAGCACTGTTCAAGGCCAAGAATACAGCTTCAATGAGACCTGACAATATCCCTGGCTGTGTTCTACATGAACTACACAGTGAACTGACACCTCACCTGTGTGCCCTGTTCAGTCACAACCTCAGCTCAGGCTTTGTCCCTACCAAATTGCATACTGCTACAGTCATCCCTCTCCACAAAGGAGGAGCGACCACAGACCCTGGGAACTATTGCCTCATTAGCCTGATGAGTCTGATATGCAAAGCTATGGAATGCATTATCATGGACCTAATAAACAAGGATATAGGGAATCTCCAAACTCTGGATCCCACACAGTTTGGTTTTGTGAAGGGTAGATCATGCCTGCTCAACACGGTCAACTTCTTTGAGTCAGTCAACAGAGCTGTGGATGAAG
Organism: Protopterus annectens; assembly: GCF_019279795.1. NCBI lineage: Eukaryota > Metazoa > Chordata > Ceratodontiformes > Protopteridae > Protopterus > Protopterus annectens. The sequence goes on along the minus strand of NC_056741.1, from coordinate 575,254,828 downwards.
GCAAGGTGGTTCATACAACCTGCCTTGATCTGGCCAAGGCCTTTGATACCATTCCCCACTCAAGAATCATATAAAAACTCACTAAGCTAGGCATCAACCCCTATATCACTAGGTGGGTTGCAAACTGGCTCACAGGTAGAACCCACAGTGTGAAAGTAGCTGACTCCAAGTCAGACTGCCAACCAGTCACGAGTGGAGTCCCACAGGGTTCAGAGCTGGGTCCTCTCCTGTCTGCTATCTACTTTTCTGACAGGCCAACACAAAGGGACTCTGGCTGACAAAGTTTGCAAACGATTGCAAGTTGGGAGCTATTATTAACTCCCCAAGTGATGTTGACATCCTACAGAAAGGCCTCACTGAGATGAATTACTGGTATCAGAACCATGGCCTTAAGCTCAATGCCAAAAAATGTCTTGTCATCCCCTTTGGGAAAAACCCGGTTCCCATGAATTACCACATCAATGGTAGTCCACTGAACAGAGAAGGCATTATAAGAGATCTGGAAACACAAGTTGGCAGCAACCTCTCTTTTGACCACCGCAATACTACTGTGGTCAGGAAGTCCTTCTATGTGTCACATCTCATTACTAAGGGTTTTGCATCCAGGAAGAAAGAGGTCATTGTCTCCCTCTACTCTTCCCTCATTAGGCCGATCATTGAGCACAATGCCCCATTTGGCATGTACCTCACTAAACACCTGCAACAACTGGAGATGCCACAAAAGTACCTCACAAAGAGGATCCTAGGTCTTAAACATTTCTCCTATATGGACAGAATAAAAAATCTCTGTTAGAAATGCTACATCAAAAGAAATCCCAATTCCTCCACATCACACGTTCCAGAGACCTCAACCTCATTACCACAATCAACAGAACAAGCTGGAGGGACAGAGACTGCCCATGCTATGGAATAGACTTCCCATACATGTCAAGCAGAGCACCTCACTGGCTCTCTTCAAGAGAAATCTTGATGAGTGGATGGGAAATAGAAAATTCACCCCAGGGATCATTCCAGTGGCTTTACTTGACAGAGGCACTGGGAACTAAGGTCAGGTGGCATGATACCAGGGTAATCCTATGGGCTAGGCTTGTAAAGGCCCCGGGGCCATTAGCCTAGTACACACCTATGAACCTATGAATGTGCTTTCATGGCTATGTCCTTTGCCTACTAAGGAGTACAAGAGGCATTTTACTTTCAAGATGAAATATTTCTGAAACAAAAAGAAAGGAAGCATGCTATATTCTTTCTCAGTGAAACAGAAATTGCTTGAGCAATGGAACATACGTCCTGAATAACTTTGATTATCTCACTGAAGAAGGAGAACATAATCAGTAACATCTTTGTGCAGGATTTCCATGCACTGGGTAGTGGGAACACATGACTTGGGGGTATGAACATGAACTGGCATTATCCTGTTAATAGTCTTGTAATAGCTAATCATAAGGCTAGCTAATTGCAGAATAGTGTGTGCATGTTGTACCTTTAATAAGCGTTTCCAAGGACAGCACATGCATATAAATAGCAAGCATGTGCTAGCTTCAGTGCCATTTTGAGGGTTCAGCCAGAAAGTGAACTTGTATGAGTGTAATAACTTGTTTGTTTATAAGTTTATCTAAGCTAAGTTATTAAGCCTCAATCCTGATGTGTTTGTATATAATAAAGCTGCTTGAGCGGAACCCACAAATGCTCGTCTATTTTATCCATACTGGATAAGTGACATGGTGTCAGAACTGGGATCCCAGATATTGCTTTTCAGAGCTATGAGGTGCAGAGTTAACAGTGAAGGTAAACTAAGAAAACTGAGCACAAAACAGGGCCAGAAATGAACCAAAGGAAATGAAAACTTGCACAAACAATTTATTTATTAAAAAAGATAAAACGGAGCATTACAAGGGCACAAACCACATTATTAAACAAGCTAGAGGCACAAAAAGTTTATTAATTAAACAAAATGTTCAAAATTAAAATATTTGATAAAACGATTATCAGAAAAGCACATAAAGGGTCAAAAATTACATCGGAATTTCAAAACAAGCATGTTTAAAGTAAAATGGGCATGTTTAGAGTAAAACGAGCACAAAAAAAGTATAATAAGCATGAAAAGAGATTAAACAAGGGAAAACAAATATAATAAAAGACAAAAAGGGCATATTAAGCATAAATAAAGCAAGGTGACTGCATGCTTTTTGGCAGAATACTGTGTTTTGGCATAAACTACTATTTTGCATTGATTGAAGCTATTCAGGGCATAACTAGAGTTATCTGAAGTACCTCAAAGTGTGTAAAAGTGCTTACAGTGAGTGCTTATTACTGTGCATTTATTTTGAAGAGTTTATTTGTGTGCAAAGTGCAATTATTTCATAAAATGCAGTCAAAATACAGCCATTTCGAAAAGTTTCTTGTGCTGGGTTTGTCTATTCGCAAAGTGTCGCCATTACAGAGTGTTTCTTGCACTGTACAGAGTTATTTAGCAAAGCACAACCATTTTGTGAAAGTTTCAGTGTGCTGTCTACTGTTTATTCACAGAGTACAATTACTTCGAAATCTTCTGCCCAGTTTATTCGCACACTGCAGTTATTTTGAATTGTTTCTTACACTGATAAGAGGTGATTTCTTACAGTACGGTGATTTCAGGAGTATTCTTGTGCCCGAGAGACTTATTTCACAAAGTTCAGTTATTCAGAGGCTTGTTGTGGTATTGGGCATAGTTACAAATACTGGCATAAATTTCTAGCATATGTATGTGTGTGTGTGTGTGTGTGTGTGTGTGTGTGTGTGTGTGTGTGTGTGTGTGTGTGTTCATGCATACTTGCAAAAGCCTTCACTGGTATATGTTAATATGGCAGACAGATTTCACAAGCCATCACCACTTGTATATGATTCAAATATTGTGGAGAATTGGAGAATATTTTAGCAAGAATATGATATTTTTATACAATCAGCTTATTCTGACAAAGATGCATGCATGAGGGCATTCATTTTGCTAAACTTAGCTGGATCAATAGTCATTGAAAGAGAGTGTTCATATGTGTATGCACCAGCAGTATATGAGAGAGAAGGTGAAAACCATCATATAGTTGTACAGGTTGAATTAAGGGAAGACCTGAGTGTTTGAAACATAAATTCAGGGAAATGTATAATCCCCAGACAAATGTTACATTAGGGAGGCATTTGTTTTACACAAGAGATCAAAAGCAAGGGGAAACTTTTGCAGCTTATATTACTGACCTAAGAAACAAAGGTAAAATGTGTATGTTTGGTGACTTAAAAGATGAGTTAATAAAGGACAGGCGTATGTGTGGTATTAATAGTGCTGCAGTGAGAAAGATTTTGCTTCATGACAGTGATTTAATGCTGAGGAAAACTACTGAGATTTGTCAAATCCATGAAGTTACAAAGGCACATAAGTATGCTTGCAAGTAATACAAGCATGGTTTCAGGAGGCTCCAGAGCAAATGTAGACAGCATGCAACACGTGGCTAATAGAAGCAGGCCTAAGCACATGGCACCTGCCACCCCTGCAGGCTCCTCAGGTAAAACCTGTAGTTTTCCAGCAAGTTCTGAGAAAAGGACATGCTCAGTGCAGTACAAGGGTGAGTCAGCAAAGCCCAAATCAAGTTTTATTGTTAACTGTCACAAGTGTGGTGCCAATCATGAGTCTAAAAGAGAAAAATGTTTAGCATTTGGTCAGCAGTGCCACAAGTCTAAAAAATTGAACCATTTTCAAATGTTTTGCAAATCAAGTAAACCTCACACAGTTATAAAGAAAGGTCACTCAAAACAGCAAGTTGATCATATAGAGAGCTGCAATTTTGCTTTCTACATAGATGATGTGTCAGTGTTTGGTGAAAAGTTTGATGCAGTGAATTTGTTGGCAAAGAATGAAGTGTTTTGCACTGTCCGGATCAATGGTAAATACACCGAACTCAAAGTAGACACTGGCCTAAAGTGTAATGTTATGTCAGCAGACACTTTTGCTAAGATGAGAGCTGGTGAGGAATGTAATGTGGCCAATTGTGCAAACCGAAGGCTCAGTAGTGCTTTCATGTTATTTGGTTATGAACTGTTACAACTTGTTATTTTTATGTAGTCTGAAGACCTGTGTAGTCATTATTGGGTCTCAGAAACAGTTTGAGAATGAATTTGCTTTCCTTTACCAAAGACGTTCATCATACAAGCACATCTCCTAGTTCCAATTTTACTGAAGCTATTTTCTCAGAGTATGCTGATGTTTTCGATGACAAGTTAGGCAAACTTCCAGTTGTGTATTCTATGACGTTAGACCCAGAAGTCAGTCCAGTGGTCAGACTGGCAACAGAAATTCTGATAGCTATACAGAATAAGGTCAAAGTTCATTTTGATAAAATGGTACAACAAGATGTAATTTGCCCAGTTACAGAACCACCTGAATGGATGTCATCCATGGCAGCAGCCCACAAAAAAGGCTCAGATGAAATCAGAATATGTATTGACCCGAGAGATATGAACAAAACATTAAAGAGACCGCATCATCCTATGGGTACAGTCAAGGAAGTCACAGCCCTAATACCGAATGCCACTGTTTTTTCTGTCTTAGATGCAAAAAGTACATTTTGGCAAGTGATGCTTGATCGCAAATATTCATTACTGACTTCTTTCAGTACCCCATTTGGAAAATATAGATTCCTCAGGATGCCATTTGGAATAAATTCTGCAAGTAAAGTCTTTCAGCATGCAATGGAGCAATTTTTTTCAGGTTATCCTTGTGCCATAATAGATGATTTATTGGTTGGAGGCAATGGTGAAGTACAGCATGACAGAAACTTTAAAAGAGTTCTAGACAGAGCACATGAATTGAACTTAAAGCTCAGTCCTCTGAAGTGTAAATTCAGACTACCAGAAGTTACATGTGTAGGTAATTTATTTCATAGCACTGGTTTGCAACCAGACCCACCCAAGCAAGCAGCCATTCTTGAGATGCCAGCACCAGATAATGTTCAAGCTCTACAATTGTTTTTGGTATGGTCACCTATTTAGGCAAGTTTATACCAGACTTCAGTGAGCTGACAGAATCTTTGAAAGCTGATGTGCAAAAATGTTACATGGTCTTGGCTGGAACAGCTCCAGAGCATTTGAAGTCCTTAAGCAGAAAATTGCCACCCCACCTACATTAAGATACTGTGATGTCAATAAACCAGTAACTCCTTCCTGTGATGGTTCAAAATTTGGTTTTGGCACAGTTATTCTTCAAGGAGGACCAGTAGCCTATGCATCTAGATCTCTTACCCAAACTAAAATGCAATATGCTCAGACTGAGAAAGACCTTTTGGCAATGGTATTTTCATGTTCAAAGTGTCAAGATTATATTTATGATCTAGCTATTCAGATTGAGACTGATCACCAACCTATGGTCACTATTTTAAAGAAGACTATACATTCAGTTCCAGTGAGATTACATAGAATGATGCTCAAATTGCAAAAGTACAACTTCAAAATGGTCTATACCGAAGGCAAACTTCTTTATCTGGCTGATACCTTATCCAGATCACCCAGAAATACAACAGAGCAGCTTAATGCTGAGAATTTTGACTTTGATGTCAAGGAAGTGCATAATTTTTCTACCACAAGACTTGATGAGCTGAGAGATCATACAAAGACTGATCCAATTTAGCAAAAGCTCAATCACTTCATGAATGCTGGATGGCCATCAAGGCAATCTAGTGTACCACGTGAAGTGCAAACTTATTTCCTTACAGAGATGAGATTTTGATGGATGATGGCATTATTTTCAAAGGTCCTAAAATTGTTGTTCCTGCTTCCTTACAACGTGAATATATCCATATTTTGCATCGTGGTCACCCAGGTTCTGAATCTACTAAAAGAAGGGTGAGAGGACTAGTATTTTGGCCTTCTCTAGTAAAACACATTGATAAAGAACTTTCTTCTTGTTCAGTATGCAACAGTACTAAACCACATTTGCAGGAAAAAACACTTCAGCTAAGTCAAGTTCCTGAACTACCTTGGTCAACAGTAGCCACTGATACATTCAAGTGGAACAATCAGCATTGCTTAGTGTTGGTAGACTCTTATTCAAACTGGTTTGAGATCGATTTACTACCTAATCTAATGTCCACTGCTGTGATCACTAAGTTGAAATGTCATTTTTCAGTCCATGGTAGTCCACACAGTTATTTCTGACAATGGTACCCAATTTACCAGTCAGTTGTTTCAGAAATTTGCAAAAGAATGGGACTTTGTACATACTACAAGTAGTCCAGAATACCCACAGTCAAATGGACTGGCCTGAAGTGCAGTACAGAGTGCAAAACAATTATTAGAGAAGTCAAAGTGTGATAATACCAATGTCTTTTTGAACTTATTTAATCTCAGAAATATACCCCGTGACAATATACTTGGCTTGCCTGCTCAGAGACTTCTATCTAGGCAAACCAGAACAACATTGCCTATCAGTTCCAGTTTGTTAAGGCCTGAAGCTAAGAACAACAGAACAGAGTCCATCTATTCAGAAAGCATTCCTTCCAGAAGTCCAGCTATGATAAATCGAGCAGATTTCTTCATCCATTATAAGAAGGAGAGACAGTGAGGATACAAACGGTGACAGGTTTCGACCAGATTGGTCAAGTAACAAGTATATGTGTTGTGCCAAGTTCCTACTTCATAGAATCTGAGGGTGTGGAGTGCAGGAGAAATTGCAGACATCTTCCCCCTGTACCACAACTGATATCGCAGCATTATTCCTGTGATACAGACTCTAGATCTCAGAGCAATCGAGATGATATTCCTGTTGCCGAACATGTCTTAACTTCTACTTCCATCCCTAATGATGTTCCTGATGTCCCCAAAGTTGAACATTCAGCAGAGACAGTCCCAGTTGCTAGACCTAATTCTAATTTCTATGTCACATGATTTGGTTGTATTTCCAGGTCTAGCGTGAAATACACAGCAACCTGGACATAATTGTGTATATGTATTTAGTTCTGTATAATTGCATAACAAAGAATTATTTGTACCATTTGCATGTCAATTAATGTCGTCAATATTGCATGACTCATTTCTCAAAGAGGGAGGATGTAGAATAGTGTGTGTGTGTGTGTGTATGCTGTACCTTTGAGAAGCGTTTCCAAGGACAGCCCGTGCATATAAATAGCAAGCATGTGCTAGCTTCAGTGCCATTTTGAGAGTGCAACCAGAGAGTGAGCATGTATGAGTGTAATAGCTAGTTTGTTTATAAGTTTATCTAAGTTAAAGTTATTAAGCCCCAATCCTGATGCGTTTGTACATAAAAATGCTTGAGTGGAACCCACGAATGCTCGTGTCTTTTACCCAGACTGGACGAGTGACACTAATGTCATCTCACTGTTATATGCCTGCTCGTTATTTCATTTATGAAAAGGACTTTTCTATGTTTTCATCTTTGAAATGATTTTGATACCAGGTTGTAGTTGAAATGGGGTCTTGTGACCAGCCTTTTCACATTAAAAAGTAATCCATGAGCAGAATGACCTTGGACGACTAAGGGAATTGGCTTGTGTTTGCCTGAAATAGTTGATATAAACAACTTTCACACTGATGTCGCATGCTGATTTTAAGTTCTACTAAACTCATTTCTGAAGGTCATGTGATGACCTCCATATTCTACATTTTTTTCTTTAGCTTTCATTGGATAATGTAAGCCTCTTTATAGCCAAGGATATCTTGAACCTTTAACTCTTCTGAGGGGTGATGGGAAAAAGTGTATCCTGTAAACTAGATGATATCATGTTAAAATATTAAGAGGCCAGTGAAGCATCTCTATAATGGTTCAGGCAGATTAGTCTCTCAGTGCAAACTCTCACAGAAATATGAGATATTTAAATTGTGAAAAGATCGTCCTAATAATTACAAGTGTCAGCTTAACCCTCTAGAAGAGCAGGTACAGATCAAAGGCAGTGCTCATCAAGTATATTACGTAGTACTTGTGTGAGATAGTAGAAAGGGTGATTGTTATACTCAGTTTAAAGCTGTGATTACATGGATATACTGTCCCCTGAAATTGTTTTATAGAGTACCCCCTAAAAAATATATTTAATTTGCCAGTTAATATTCCTCTAAATGGATCCCATCAAGTGCTGATATCACATATATGCATTTTTTTTATGTATTTGACTTTTAATGGTGATATTAATAAAATGCAAAAAAATAGTTATACAATTACAACACAGTGTGCAAACGGGGAAACAAGACAGACTTAAAAGAAGCTTGATTCTTTCCTCCCAAATATAACAATATAAATTATAAGTATATGTTCCTATAATGTTATATACGGATATAATACAAGTACACTTTACTACTTTCACCAATGTTCTTGTACACAAAATGCTGTGTTTGGGCTGTCACAACAAACATGGATGTTTGAAGAGCTAAATACAAATTGAAATTCAGACTAGAGCTAAATATTTTCAGGAGTGAAATATAAAATCAGTGAGTTTGGAGTCCAGATTTAAATAATGATTTAAACAGACAAGTCTTATTAATCTCTTAAAGCTTGCCATCATGGGAGACTTTCTCAAACATTAGGGGAAATATTCCAAAGACATGGTTCCTGTTAACTTGGGGAGATAAGAGGATTGATGCCAAAGTGCTATAGTTTCTTCCTCATCCTAAAGATGTTGTCTACGTTTATTGTTGGCAGTGGCGCGTGCGTGTGTGTGTGTGGGGGGGTCAATGTTTGTGTGTTTTCTGATTTGTGGAAGCAACTCATCCAAGACTAGTTTCAGTGCCTTGTGCCAACTGAGTGCTAGGATAAGCTGTACTGCTACTGCGACCCTCAAAACAATGAACCAGGTAATAGAAAATGAACAATGAATGATCCATGCTGAGAACTGACCCTACCCTAAGGTACTTCAACTCCATTCCATTTAGCTCCACCCACCACATAATCCATGTAGGCCCACCTTATTTTGAAGTCTCAAGCCACCCCTGCTTTCCATCATTTGGTGTGGTTATGGTCTTGAAAGATTCTAAATATCACTGCCTTTGCAGTTTATAATTGCCATGTTGATTTAACTACTATAAATGTGTAATATTCCCTTTGATATGTCTTTACTGATTATTGTGGGAAAGTGGTTTGATAAGCAGACCACCATGCCATCATCATACAGATCTGATGTGTATGCTTGCAAGGCAGCATGTGATAGTTTTAATAAAAAGACAGGGACCCCAGAATAATCTTTATATACCCCTGCTAAAACAAGATGCAAGCAGAAACATTCCTGCCCAAGAAGAGTCCCAAAATAACCCCCAAATAGTTTTTGTTGTGCCATTGCTGCCATCTCTTTTAAAAGCCTCTGAAGCTCCACAGGCTTTTATTAGCCCATTGAATATATCCCATGTATGCTGAAATCATGCATAAAACTACAGATACTGGCTACTGCAGAATACAGATTTTTGCACTGATGTCTTTGAAATAAATTGATCTTCATAATGGAGTTCACATTCCTCCAGGAGAATCTTCATTTATAAGCCACACCATTTTCAAGGACATCAGATAGGTTCATAGGAGATTACTAGGCTAATGGCTTAAAAGCCCTTAAATTCCTGGCCATTATTAATCCAAATGTTATCTGATGTTTGATCTCTAAGGGCTAGAGGATGGCTTTCATTTGTACGTAAGCCTTTGAGTATTTTACAGACTACCCCTGTCCATAAGGGAGATGGGCGCCACCCCAGAAGTGAATTTATGATTCCCCAACTATTGATTCAAACTGTGTTTGAAGAGGTTCAGGGAAGAGCTCTGCTTTACATGAATAGATTAAGGAGGTCTTATGGAAATTATTCTGTATGATTAAATATAGTCTTTAGTTCCTTGCTAGGATAATGGAACAGGTATGGAGGCCTTCCATAGTTCATTGAAGGAAGTTCTTAGCTAATGTTGCCATAGTCCATAAGTCTCAGATTGATTGTTAACTTAAAAGTAGTCACCTCCATCCTCCTCCAAAGCAATGTGCTTTATATGTGGGGGACTGTTTTTATCAGAAGCATTTTTAAACTGCATATATATAAAATAGCTGACTGATGGTGTTTAACATATTTTCACAAAATGGAAACTTCTGATTCAAAGCATCACTTCTTCACAATACAAAGTTGTTTTAAAAAGTATTTATTTATTTGTTTGTTTGACTTTGTTTGTTGACCAGGAAAGTCTGACTGGGCAGAACTCATTTTCAGTGGAGGCCCAGAGAAAAAAACCTCCATCACAGTACATTTATTTTAATAAATGAATTTCAAACAGTTTGCAGAAAAACAGTTACATTTCTCAGGAAATAAACACACACACACACAATTACAAGACAAATACATACAGTAAAGTATTTACATCAATACAGTTCTTGTAGCTCTAAAATCTTATAAGAAGTAAATGGATTGATACTGCAGAAGGGAAAACATTGTTGTAAAGAAGTTTGGTGTTTTTACATTTCAGTAAAGAAAGGTTTGCAAGGAATTCAAGATATGTAATGAAGTTTTGTTTTGCCTTTTTGGCTTTTCCCGGTTAGGGGTTGCCACAGCTGAACTCCGGTCCGTTAATGATTGGCAGTCGATTTTTATGATGCCGAGTTGCCAGCCCAAAGCCCAACCTTCAGCAAAGGCACGCCCATTCACGCATGTCTTTTGGAGGCCACTCGACCACGGGGAGGACATGCAGACTCCACACAGAAGGCACTCCAGCCAAGAATTGAACAGGAGAACCTCTTGCTGTGAGGCAACAACACTACCGCTGTACCACTGCGGCTTAACAAAGTAAGTTATAAAATTATGCAGGAAGGGAGATTTTAGTATTGTATAGGTTTGTAAAGATATCAAGAGATATAATGAAGTAAGTTATAAAATTATGTAGGGGGGAGGAGAGATATTGATATTGTATAGGAGGATAGTGGTAATAGTAAATGACTGAGAGAGCATGGTATAGGGTTAGTTCTATTTAGGCTGCCTGTTCCAAACTGGTTTATCTAAAAGGTTTATAACTTAGGTATGCAGGGGGATGCATGGCAAGGATAGGGCAGTGGATGAGGGCAGTAAGAAAAAGAGCAAGATGAGAAGTATTGTTTAGGAGGAGATGAAGGCATGTATATTGATTCAGGTGCCAGAGGAAAGGATGCTAGGGGTGTAATGATACAAGTAGAGGAGGGTAAAAAGTTAGTAATAAACAATAAGAAGTCTGTGATTTCAGTAGAGGTCTCGACCTGGTGATGAATATGAGCATGACCAGGACTGGGTAGGGTATTGCTTGAGCTGGGTTTTATAGCTTGGGAGTTTGTTAGTCATTTTTGCTTGTGTAGGGATGGTGTTCCAGAGTTTGGAGATGTAACAGGAGTATAGGGAGTCCCCGATGAATTATTTGCTTTAGTAGTGCTTAGCAGAAATTGATCACCAGAATAAATGTCCCTTGTGAGGTGTAGGGCAATAATATGTTTTTGAATGTAGGGGATTTTTCAGGACCACAGTCCACCAGTGCTTCTGAATCATGGTCAAATTGGACCCTAGGTAGGATAATGGATCAGCTTTACTCCCAGCAGTGCCCACCAGCCATTCCAGAATTGTATAGGTTCATAGGTTGGTACTAGGCTATCGGCCCTAGGGCCTATACAAGCCTAGCCATAACAATTCCCTGGCTATTTCTTCCCAAGTTACCATAAACACTGTTTAAACCTGTCAGAGTACATACTATTTTCTTCTTTACTTCTGCAATGATTAGAGATATTTAAAATGTTTATTTCAAATTTTATAGCACAAAAACTGATAGCAATTTGCTAAATAAAACAATACAGCCTCACAATGAAAACAGACTTAGCATGAGCAGTAAAATCCATTGCCATTGAAACTTACATTTATTGAGATGGCATTGAAACCCACATTCAAAGAAAATACATCTGGCCAGTGGCTAAATTTACCTTTGGGATGTTTTCAAACCATAGGCCCCTTGTATACATTTTTAGGACCATGCATACATGCATGTGTTCTTTGATGCACCATCCTGGTTGTAGTGAATTATATTTCTTGTATAATATTGCACCACTTGTTAGAGTGTGTTTTAAATTTGTAGTTTTCAAAATTTTTCCAGTAAATAATGAAACAAAACACATGAACCAATAATGACAAAACTACCCATCTCAAAACAATTCAACCACAAAAGGCCACTCAAACTTCTATCATTACAATCCACCAGTATCAGTCAACATATACAATCTCTACAGAAGTAAAAGTAATTTGAATAATTTTGTATTAAAGTGATCTATAACTAATGAAGAGGTTGCTGCTGGCAAACAACTTTACATTTCAGCAGTGGTGCAACGATAGCGTTGTTGCCTCACAGCAAGAGGTTCTCCAGTTTGATTCTTGGCTGGGGTGCCTTCTGTGTGGAGTCTGCATGTCCTCCCTGTGTTTGTGTGGGTTTTCTCCGTTTTCCTCCCATGTTACAAAGACATGTGTCTGGAGCATTTCTCCCCGGGCCTCTGCTGAAAATTGGTTATGTTCCAAGTTGGACTTTCCTGGTAAACAAATATTAAATAAATAAAATTTCAGTGTTTTATGTACCAGTTCAGTGTCTGCTAGCCTTCAAGAATAAATTGCCCATGTTACATTGAAAAAAATGGTAAGCTTTTAATATTGCAATAGAGAATGGCTATCAAATTGACAAAAGGTATATAGTTACTAGGCATGTCATCCAAAGGAGGCTACATTCAGGAGTGCAGCACCCCCCCTGCCCTTAAAGGGCACTGCAGTATCATCAAACCATCTACATGGTGTAGGAGTAGAGCCTACAGCTTTCAACACCAAAGGCAACTATGCTACCTTTTGTAAAACTACCACTGCTTTCAAAATCTATAGCACAAACACTGATGGGCATTTGCTAAACAAAACAGTTGCTCATTAAAAATAGACTTAGCATGAGCAATAGTAAACTTCCCTTCCCTTGAAACTCAGCATTCCTTGAAATGCACTGAAACTCAGCACTCTTTGAAAATGCACTGGTACTCAATATTCTTTGAAAATGCACCCCCTGATGACAGCTTGACAGTTGGTGTGAGAAGAAATGTAAGTTTTTATTTGAATTAAATGTTGTGGCAGCCCTAGTATTTAACGATGCATACACCGATGCTAAGGACACTACAGACGCATGCAGAGTACATCCTTAAAGAAGTAATGTAATGCATACATACTGTGTTCTTAAAGAAAAACTATAGGTTTTTATTTGCATTAAATGTTGTGGCAGCCCCCCTGACCTGTGTCCCCCCCAAGTCAGTTGGCCCTAGACAACTGCCTAGGTTGCCTAGTGATGGGTCTGTTTCTGTCACACATCACAAGCACATGTATATACACTTACAGCCATCAGATTAAAGGACAAGGATGGGAACACAACCTACATACATCAGCAATTTCTGTGGGATGGCTTCCTACAGGGACATCTTATTGGCAATACCAGATATGTCCTGGAGCTACGGCTTGTGACACCAATATGGAACCCTCAGGGCCTGGTTAAATGACATACAATTTAGCATTATCATAGAGCTATAAAATCATTGACCTTATGTTCAGACTGATGAAATTATATGCCCTATGTTAGTGCAATGCAGTATGATTTGGGGACCTGCAGCAGAAAGAACACAGATAAACACCAGAGTTTGACATTAAAAATATTTGAAAATCCAATCATTCTTTGATGCATAAATATTACTGATTACTGCTATGCAAAAAATGTAATTGCATGTACCTTGAGTGGTATGCCATTATGTCTGCATCTCCAACATACCTGTATAGAATAGATGGTCATGTTGAGCATCCTTGAGGTTATGGGATATGCTCATAAACTGTGTTGCTGACATAAGGTAGTACCAGTCTTGTGCAACCTTATCAGAAACATGTGAAAGTGTATCCAGCTCAGCTCTCACATCCAGAAGTCCTCCTGGTATCAAACTCTATTCTGTATTCACTTGTCTGTTTAATTCTATACAACATAATGGTATGGAGACAGCTGGAGCAGGGCATTGCCTGCTGAGGATCAGACAGATGAAATAAGTGGTAAATGAGATGCTGGTTGAGGAGTCACTGGAAGAACTGGCTGCTGGAGAAGACCATGCAAGACAGAGGTGGGCAGAACAGACTGTGGCACTGTCAAAAAGGCAGCATCTGGTCTACAGCTATGGGCCAGATTAGCTACAACAATGATTAAAAGTGATGCATGCAATACTACATCTAGGCTATGCTCTATAGTACATTGCCTAGTCACACTGTGCATCAGATAAAACCTACCTATATAACACAGCTGTGAGAGCAGGCACACTAGTCATCATATACCCATACTGGAATGGTCACAGTGATAGGTGTGATGCCTGTGCCCTGGCCCAGCAATCAAGGAGCCTCAATCCTCACCACTAACACCAGAGAGGGTGTCTCATATGAGAGGAAAGGATAACAAATACACACAGTAAAATACAATTTCCCTTAAGTGCTCACAGAGATCACAGTTAGTCTGGGGCTGGTTGCTCCTTTGCTCCGCAGGTCCCCAATAAGACTCCTCACTAGCACAGCTATAAGGTCCAGATCTCAGCCTAGCTGTCAAGCTAACCTCCAGTACCCTCTCTGTCCAACCAGTGCTTTGTGTCCCTGTATACAGTAGTAATTGCTGCCACCACCAGCTAATAATTATCAGCTACCCAAAGGCCCATAAAAGGGTGTCCAATTATTAATGTGCAATATTATTATCCAATGGTAAGTGTGACTAATCAGTCTTAAAGCTTATTAGAGTGACTTTGTACAATAAACTCTATAAATATGCAATGTACTAAGGAGCTTAACTTATCTCTACATAAACCAGCCACAGCTAAAAGGTTTTAAAATATTTAATAATAAATAATTAAAACCACAGGACAATACTACTACTACACCACAGTGCTATTCAAGAGTTCAGAGATAACACAGAAACTTAAAATAAATCTGTAGTACAGTTCTGACATAACAGAAAAACACTTAGTCTAATCTTTATAGTCCTAGCTATTTCTACAAGAAAACATACTTCTAAGATAACTTACTTACATAGAGCAAGGCAGTGCTGAGTTGAATAGTCAAACAAAAATACTTAATAATCTCTGGTTCTCACTGTTTAAATTGAAACTGCAGTTCTGCTAAACATTACATCATCTTTTACACCTTCCTGGTTCCCAGGCCACACAGAAACTGTAGTTACATTATTTTACACTAGAGTAATAAAGGACATTCCACATGTAAATTCTGGTCATTAACTTTATCCTTAAAACAATAGGCTTGATACTTACTCCACTCATCGACTCCAAATTCTAAATTTAAAGAAACAGACATAAAGTAATTTTAACTTCAAAGGACCAATAAGAAATGCTTGACTTAGTTTTCCATACAACAGATGGCAATGTTGCCACATTGTTGAAACAGCATTTCTTTACATTTAAGACACAAGCCTGTATTTTACATTTATATTTACAAATGCCAGAATTATGTATCAAATTCTATTTGACTAGGCTGGCAGCCTTCACCCTTCTCTACCAGTCTTCACATCCCCACCTGGAGAACTCAAGCTAGTTTTTCAAGTGACCCTTGATAAACGCCACTTGATAGGGTTAGGTCTGAGTGTACCTCACCCCATTCCCTGTCTTGAGAGCCCATCTGCACTGGCATTGCTAATCCCACTGCGGTGCTGCACTGACATATCATATATTTGCAAACCCAGGCTCCATCTTAGCAACTTGGCATTTTGCTGACTGGCTCTGTTTAACCATGTTAGAGGCTTGTGATCAGTCATAACAGTTAATTTCCTTCCATACAGATAAGGCTGAACTTTTTGCAGTGCCCACACTATGGCTAAACATTCCTTTTCTACAGCTGTATGGCATTCCTCCCTGGGTTGGAGCCTACGACTGAGATAAACCACTGGGTGCTCTTCTGCCTCTGAAATCTGGTACAGCTCCCACCACATGGTTCGAAGCATCCACTTGGACAACAAATTATTTGCTGTAATCTGGAATGAGTAATACAGGGGCTCCTCCCAAAGCTTCTGGAATGCCTGCTGACATGCTGGGGTCCACACTACCTTATCTGGCCTGTTCTTCTCTGTCAGATCTGTGAGGGGAGCAGCTATGGTACTATAATTGGGGACAAACTTTCTGTAGTACTCTGCTGTCCCTAAGAATGCCTTCACCTGCTTTTTGGTAAAAGGTGCAGGCCATGCCTGAATGGCTTCCACTTTGGCAGGTTATGGCCTTATCTTACCATTCCCCACTCTATGTCCTAGGTAGGAGACCTTCACCATACCCACCTGATATTTGCTCGGCTTAATGGTCAACGCTGCCCTCTGTAGTCTGCCCAGCACCTCTCTGACATGCTGAAGGTGCTCTGGCCAGGAATGGCTGTAGATGGCAATATCATCTAGGTAAGCAAGGGTAAACCCTCCTGCTCTGGCTAGGATATTATCCACCAGCCTCTGGAAAGTCGCTGGGGTATTCTTCATCCCAAAGGGCATGTTTGTGAACTCATACAAGCCAAAAGGAGTCACAAAGACTGATTTCTCTCTAGCACTGGGAGTCAAGGGCACCTGCCAGTAACCCTTGGTAAGATCAATGGTTGTAAGATGCTTAGCCCCAACCAGCTGATCTAGGGCCTCATCTGTCCTAGGCATGGGGTAAGCAGCTGTCTCTGTGTGGCTATTTAATTTCCTGTAATCCACACAGAACCTGGTGCTGCCATCCTTATTTGGCACCAGCAACACTGGGAAAGCCCAGGGACTGCTGGACTCTTGAATCACCCCTAATTCCAACATCTCTGGTACCTCTTTCCTCAGAGTCTGTCTGACTATCTCAGGAACCCTATAAGGGGCCTGCCTAATAGTCCTTTGGGGTCCTGTATCCACCTGGTGCTGCACCAGGTGGGTGCACCCTGGTTTCCCAGTGAACGTCCCCAAATTTCTGCAACACTGCTTGGATTTCTCGAACCTGGGTTGGAGATAGCTGCTGGGACATTGCTACCCCTTCCACTGAGGTGTCAGCCTGAGCCTCACTGAGGAGATCAGTCCCCATATCTCCATCAGACTCCTCCTGCAATCCACTACAAATGCTCAGCACAAGTGCCTCCCTATCATGGTAAGGTTTCATTATGTTAACATGGTACAATTTGTGATCCTGCTGTCTGCCTAACACTTCCACCATGTAGTTAACATCACTTACCTTTCTTACCACCTTGTATGGTCCCTCCCAAGCTGCTTGCAGCTTGTTCTGTCTGACAGGAATGAGAACCATTACCTGCTGCCCCACAGCATACTCTCTAGCTCGAGCATTCCTGTCATACCACACCTTTTTCTGTTGTTGGCTTTCTGCCTGGTTCTCTCCTGGGCTAAGCCCATGAGTTCCCTGAGCCTTGTCCTGGGCTTTAGGACATATGCCACAACAGACTCCTTGTGAGACTCACATTCACCTTCCCACTCATATCAAATTAAATCTAGAGGTCCCCTCACCCTATGCCTAAACAGCAACTAAAAGGGTGAAAAAAACTGTGGATTCCTGGAGAACCTCTCAGTAAGCAAACAACAGATGGGGCAAATATTTGTCCCACTCCCTCTTAAAATGATCTGCAAATGTCTGTAGCATGGACTTGATTGTAGAGTTTAACCTCTCAACAAGACCATTAGCCTGGGGATGGTAGGGGGTGGTCTTCATGTCCTTCACCCCAATACTTCCACAGACAAGCCAGTAGGTCTGACCTGAAATTGGCACCTCGGTTAGTCAGTATTTCTTTTGGGAAACCTATCCTGCTGAAAATCTCTAACAAAGCATTTGCCATATTTTCTGCCTCAATGGAGGACAAAGCCACTGCCTCAGGGTATCGTGTAGCATAATCCACTACCACTAGGATATACTTTTTCCCTGTGGAACTTGGGGTACTCAGAGGACCCACAATATCCATAGCTACCCTCTGAAATGGCTCCTCAATCACAGGCAAAGGCATCAAAGGAGCTCTCACCTTGTCTCCTGCCTTGCCTACCTTTTGGCACTGCTCACAGGTCCTGTAGTACTCTATTATATCTCTGGAAATTCCAGGCCAATAGAAGTTTTGCATAATATGCCTCTTTGTACGTTTTATGCTCGTATGACCTGCAAAGAAAATATCATGGGCTATGGCTAGAAGCGCCAGATGGTAGGCTCTAGGCACTACCAACTGCTGTACTCTCTCACCTTCTAGCCCTCCCTCAGGGGTCCACTCTCTTTATAGTAACCCTTTGTCCCAGTATACAGATTCCCCCTTTCCTTGAGAATCAGGTTTCTCCCTAGCAACCTGCCTCAGGCCTTGCAATGTAGGGTCTGAGAGCTGAGCCTGTCTCAACTCTCTCCTTGTAACCCTTCCCAGCTCCCCTTCCACAGGAAGTCTGGCATCCTCTGACAGTGGTGCCTCACTGTCAGCCTGGGTACTACTACTCACCTCTACCTTTGCAGTCACTCTGTCCAAGGGACCATCAGTACCCACAAGCAGCTGTGGCTCACCTTCAGTTTCACTGCTACAGAGTAGCTCCCTCCCTGAAGTAACCACCTCACCAGTCCTGGCTGCAAGTATGCTGTCTGTCTGGATCTCCCCCAGACTACCAGACCCACAATCTTGTCTCCTAACCTGACCACGTGTACTACATAAGTACATGGTACTGCCTCATCCAAATCCTTCCCTCTCAGGACATCTGCAGGATGGTAGTTTAGTACTCCTGTTGTCTCAAGACAACCTACTATTGGCATTTTGTCTTTCCACTTACTGGCTCCCTCACCTTTGGTTCCCCACCTTGCCTCCATGGACATCTGTATGCCACATGGCCACACTGGTTGCATGCAAAACATTTAACCCTAGCTCCTGGACATGTACCTGGACTAGTGGCTTCCCCTGCTACTGGCAGATTCTGTTGTGGCAGTCTGTGCTGCCCTCCATGGGTTCCTTTAGACCCATTAGCAGTACTGGGGGTTCCCTTCCTGTGCAGGGCTGCCCTGCTGGCCAGGTATAGGTCTCCCTTTTTCCCCAACTCATCTGAAGTAGCACATTGTCTCTCAGCTAACCAGATCCTCATGTCCTTAGGCAAAGTGCTAAGGGCTTGTTCCCTCACCAAAAGGTCTGCCAGCCCTTCAAAAGTGGTGACCTGACATCCACTCACCCAGCTATGAAAATAAGGGCTCAGTTCAGCAACATACTTACACACACTTTCATCTGCCTTGCGTCTATGCTCACGGAAATATTTCCTATACATTTCAGGTGTTAGCTAAAAACACTCTAAAAGACATTTTTTACAGCAGTATAATCAAAACAGACAGAGTCAGGCATTTTTCATTAAAGAGTTACAGCTTTCCCATGGAGTAAGGGGGGGGGGTCAGGAACCCTACCCAGAGCCTTTGGTCAACACTATACTGTTTGCATACTCCCTCAAACATATGAATGAAACTATCAAAATTATCCCCCTCTTTAAATTGCGGAAGAAATTTACTGACCTGTTGTGCTTCTGAGGCCAGTTACTCACTTCCCCATTACCTCCATGACTCTGGTGAAGAGTCAGCATTTCCCTCTCATGCCTCCTCTGACGGTCCTTTTCTTTGGCTTCTATCTCCAAATGCTTGACCTCCAACTCAAGTCTCTTTAGCTCCAGCTGGATTTTTAAGTTCATTGCAGAAAGGTTGAGCTGTCCATTCTCCAAGGAGATTGTATCTCCACTGCCAGTCTGATTGTCCTTTGCAGAAAGGTTGAGCGGTCCATTCTCCGGGGATATCGTATCTCCACTGCCAGTCTGATTGTCCTCCTGGATGCTGTTTTCTGATGCAGCTGTAACCAAGGCTGCAATCAGGTCTGCTTAGTCAGGTTTCAATGCACCAGTCCCATAGCCTGGCACATCTCCACCAGCTGGCGCCTTGTCAGCTTTCCATAATCCTCTGCTGACATGCTGCCTGCTCACCCTGACTAACTAAGCTAACAAAATAAATAAAACAGTTGTGATCTGAACTCTGAGTATTCACTGCTTGGCTGTTTTAGAGTACAAAACACCTTCAGAGATTACTGCACATAAGCTACAGAATTCACTCTAACCATACCACTACAAGCCAATTAGTATTTGCCAACTAATTAATATATAATGTGGATATCCACCACCACCACAAATGTGAAGTGGATCTCACCACTGAGAACCACATGTGACACCCCTGCCCTGACCGAGCAATCAAGGAGCCTCAGTCCTCACCACTAACACCAGTCTCATATGAGAGGAAAGGATAACAAATGCACACAGTAAAGTACAATTTCCCTTAAGTGCACACAGGGATCACAGTCAATCTGGGGCTGGTTGCTCCCTTGCTCCCCAGGTCCCCAATAAGATTCCCCACTGGCACAGCTATAGGGTCCAGATCGCAGCCTAGCTGGCAAGCTAACCTCCAGTACCCTCTCTGTCCAACCAGTGCTTCATGTCCCTGCCCAAGTAGCTGACAGACACACACACACACTTTGAGATAAGTATTTATACAGCTTCACAGACACTCCTGGGAAAGGCTGACACAGATTCTCCAGCTGTGCCCCTTTACCCAGACTATACAGCAGTAATTACTGCCACCACCAGCAAATAATTATCAGCTACCCAAAGGCCCTTAAACGGGTGTCCAATTATTACTGTGCAATATTATTATCCAATGGTAAGTGTGACTAATCAGTCTTAAGGCTTATTAGAGTGGCTTTGTACAATAAACTCTATAAATATGCAATGTACTCTAGAGCTCAACTTATTTCTACATAAACCAGCCACAGTTAAAAGGTTTTAAAATATTTAATAATAAATAATTAAAATCACAAGACAATACTACTACACCACAATGCTATTCAAGAGTTCAGAGATCACACAGAAACTTAAAATAAATCTGCAGTACAGTTCTGACATAACAGAAAAACACTTAGTCTAATCTTTATAGTCCTAACTATTTCTACAAGAAAACATACTTCTAAGATAACTTACTTACATAGAGCAAGGCAGTGCTGAGTTGAATAGTCAAACAAAAATGCTTAATAATCTCTGGTTCTCACTGTTTAAATTGAAACTGCAGTTCTGCTAAACATTACATATTTTACACCTCCCTGGTTCCCAGGCCACACATAAACTGTATTTACATTCTTTTACACTTAGAGCAATAAAGGACATTCCACATGTAAATTCTGGTCATTAACTTTATCCTTAAAACAATAGCCAGAATGCTTACTCCAGACTCATCAACTCCAAATTCTAACTTTAAAGGAACAGACATAAAGTAATTTTAATTTCAAAGGACCAATAAGAAATGCTTGACTTAATTTTCCTTACAGCAGATGGCAATGGTGCCACATTGTTGAAACAGCATTTCTTTACATTTAAGACACAAGCCTGTATTTTACATTTATATTTATAAATGCCAGAATTATGTATCAAATTCTATTTGACTAGGCTGACAACCTTCACCTTTCTCTACCAGTCGTCATAATAGGGATTTACAGAGGGCAGAGTGTTGTGTTGAGGAAATATGAAGGATATGGAAATGAGTGTGTGATATGGCCAGGGGATTGGTGGATGCTAGGTATACTGAGTGGTGGTGGGTGGATGTGTTTCCTTAGATGGATAGTTGTCTATTAGTACTGGATTAGTGTTCAGAATGTGTGCCAGGGGACAAAGTTCCTGCAGATGAGTTGCAATGTGTGTACAGGAGTGTGACAGGTGCTGTGGGACCTCAGGTGGGAAGGACAGAGACAGTGGATACCCAGAGCCATGGATGCATCCTCTCCAAGGTATGTCTTTGGCACCATCAACTGCTGGCAGGGATAATGGTAAACCTGTGACCATCTGGTTGTGGAATGCATCCATCTGCCATGTTCTTAACTTCTTTATAGGGGCTATGCTGTGCTTCACTAGGTACTCACCAGTGGATGGTGTGGCAGAGGCAGCAGTACATAGAAATGACTCATCAGCTCTGGAACATAGAGGCAGTGTAAGCACCAGGCTTCACTACAATATACAAGTGAAGAGGGAAATGTATTGAAATCTCATGCACCTCATCATGAAGGCTGCAAATATACCTCTCCTTTGCTCTCTCCCATGGCAGTCAATGGATCAACCAGTGACTAGATGGCTGCTCTGCACAACCATTTGTGGCACACATCTCAGGCAATGACTGGAAGACACCATGGCGAAGGTCATCATCCCACCTTGCCTGTCACATGCTATGTAGCATCACCATTGCTCACTGCAGCTGCACTGCAAGGGACATCATGGCCCCTGAGTAGATGCACCAGGCATGGTCTGTCCTTCTAGGGGCTCTGGTAAGGTGGCTGTGGGTTTCACAGTTAAGAGAACAGTATCGCAGAATTTGAGCAGTAGTGTGTCACCATTATCATTGTCAGACATGGTGCTACACCTTCTGACACTGCTACCATCTGGCTGCCATCAGTATCAGAGTATCCAATGCAGCACCAACATCAGTCATGCCCTGATTCCATAGAAGTAGATCCCATAACTATAGAGCTGTGAAATGAGACAGATAAACACCAGTGTTTGATATTACAAATATGTGACAATCCCATCACGCTGTGATGCATGAGTATTACTGATTACTCCTATGCAGAGAATATAAATACATGTATCTTGAGTGGAATGCCATTATTTCTGTCACTCATCTTGTTTTACAAGTCAAGATGAACAGGCAGTGTAGGTCGTTTGCATGCTTTATTATGTAGAAACACATTAGGATGGATAGCTGCAGTATAAAATATAAACAGACTGATTAACTGATAGACTATACAGACATGTATGATTACATCTCAACAGCTTACTACAAAATGGCAGTCAGGCTTGCACATGCTCAGTATTTATACCCATGTGCAAGCCCCTAGAAAGCTTCTTAAAGGTATACATACATATCGAGCTCTGTGACACTGCCAGCAGAGCTATCTGAAATTTTGTAAATAATTCTATGTCATTTGTGAATACTGATATTATTTATACAGAACAGTACTATGTCATTTTTGAATATCGATATTATTTATACAGAACTTTATGTTATGTACTGAGCTTCAAGAATGTAATCACAGCATACCCTGCAGGAACATAGTAGATTAACTTACAAAGCTTCAAGAAAATACGTTGAAATTAAGTGCTTTACGATGTGTTATAAAAGTTAGTGCAGCAATGAGACAGTATGTCTAGAGCTAGAAGTTTCTTTCTATTGTTTTGGAGAAAAGTAATTACTAGGTTTAAAATGTAAACTTCTATTGCTTTATGACTTCCTAGCAGCTGCACATCTAAGAGATATGTATTTTTAACACAGAAATGTTATTTTCTGGTTTAGCTTGGGGACTAAAGTCAGGTGACAAAAAGTGATGTCATCCAAGCTAACCCAGCAGTAATATGTGATATTAATTTAAGAACTCTCTCAGAGAGAGACCAGGCATTTTGTATCTTGTCTTGGACCTAGAAACATCCATTCAGCACTTCTGTCTGCATGTTGCTTCATAAGTGAGGTATTTAGGGCATAGTGTCTGTTAGATATAGATAGGAATATAGTAAAGTTTACTTCAGATATTTTCTGTATTTATTTGAGACTGTCCAACAGTGTTATTTTAAAATATTTCCTGTGATTCTGAACGCTGTAGTTTCTGTGTTGTTTGAGTATTGTCTTGTTCTTTTATTTATTATTAAATATATTTAAATCTATCTTTGTGGTTGGTTTGTTTAGAGATATTTAAGCTCTTAGAGTACTGGCATATGTATTTGGTGACACTATACAGGCCACTCCTAAACAGCCTTGCTCTTGGTCACACTTACCATTTAGATAACAGTAACATTACACAGTAGGATTGGTCACCCTTTGGGAAGGGCCTTAAAGTAGATGATAAGGGGTTCTGGTGGCACTGATAACTACCTTATGGTCTGGGCAGAAGGGGACATAGCTAGTAAACCTGTGCCAGCCTTTCCCAGGTGTGTGTTTGTGTATAAATCAAATCTCAAAGTGTGTATGTGTGTGTGTGTGTCTCAGCTACTTGGGCAGGGACACGAAGCACTGATTGGACAGAGAGAGTGTTGGGAGGACTTGGTTTGAAACCCTCAACTCTATAGCTGTGCCAGTGGGGAGTCTTATTGGGGATCTGGAGAAAGAGGGAGAAACCAGCTCCAGACTGAGACTGTGATCTCTGTGCGCTCTTAAGGGAAATAGTACTTTACTGTGTGTGTACTTGTCATCCTCCTGTTGTGTATATCTCTCACTGTTGCCAGTGGTGAGGACTAATGCTCCTTGATTACTGGGCCAGTGCAGGGGTGTCACAAGCTCTATCCTCCCTCTTTACTGAATTGCCCATGATATAATGGCATTTGAAAAACGAGACATGCAGTTTTACAGACAATAAGAAATAGATGCAACATTCATGTTCTTATGTCTTTATGTCCAAGTTTCCATGTATCTGGAACATGGTCTAGAAATGCTATCTGATCTAGTGATATAGCAATCAGAACTGGGTTTAGCAACAGGGACAGTCATTGGTGAACAAACAGATTCTGATTCTGGAGTTTCGAGATTCTTCTCAGGAATAGGGATATTTACTGTAACGTCCTCTGGAACTGGAACTCTTGATAACACACTCTGAGATATAGAGTCTTTCTCACAGGTATGATACTGCAGTACAGGCTCAGACACCGGGATCAAATATTTCTGATTTTGCCTAAATTCTACTCCTTGCAATTCCATAACGTACAATCTCGGCTCTGGACATACACTTTTCATGACTCCAGTCAGATCAAAACCTTGAGATGTCTGCATCCTCACTATTTCCCCTTCTCATAATGGATTGAGCAGTTTGATGGTCTTATCATAATAGGGTTTCTGGAATAAGTGCTTCTTCAACAGATTGGCTTTCACTGATCTGTTGTTCTTGACACATGGAACCAATAATTTACTACTGATTGGTAGTGTGGTTCTAGTTTGTCTTGACAGAAGTTTTTGTGCAGGTGAACAAAGATGTTTATCTTGAGGAATAGTCTGAGATTCAAGAAAACATTGTTATTGTCTCATTTTGACTTCTCTAGTAATTTTTTCGCACTTTGAACTACACCTTCTGCCAAACTATTTGACTGTGGATCCTCAGAGCTACTCGTAACATGAGTGAAGTCCCACTCTTCAGCAAATATTCTGAACTGTTGGCTTGTAAACTGTGTATCATTGTCAGAAATAACTTTGTGTGGACTACCATGGACTGCAAAATGATGCTTCATCTTAGTAATGACAGTATTGGATGTTAGATTAAGAAGTAGGTCAATCCCGAACCAATCTAAATAGGAGTCTACTAACACCAAGTAATGTTGGCCATTCCACTTGTAAATGCCTGTAGTTACTGTCAACCAAGGTAATTCAGGAATCTTGATTAGCTAAAGTGGTTCTTTCTGTTGATGTAGCATAGTACTATTATTTACAGAACAAGATGAAAGCACTCTTTCAATGTCCTGTGACATAGAAGGCCAAAATATGAATCCTCATGCTCTGTTTTTGGTAGAATCTGCTCCTGGGTGGCCATGGTGCAAAACAGTAATAAATTCTTGTTGCAAGGACTTTGGAACAATAACTTTGGGACCTTTTAAGATAATACCATTGTCAGACAAAATCTCATCTCTGTATGGAAAATATGGTTGCAGGTCAACTGGTAAGCAAGACTGTTTTGATGGCCATTCTTGACTGATAAAGTGGTTGAGCTTCTGAAGAACTGGATCAGAGGCTGTATGACTTCTAAGATCATCAAGACATGTGGAAGAAAAATTTCTCACTTCCATGACTTCAAAATTAAGTTTCTCATGTTCATGCTGTTCAGTGGTATTTCTGGGCAATCTGTCTAATGTATCATCAAAATAAAGAAGCTCGCCTTTTGTGTAGACACATGAAATTATACATTTGCAATTTAAGCATCATGCATTGCAATCTGGCAGGAGTTATATGCATAGGATTTCTCAAACTATTGACTATAGGTTTGTGATCTGTTTCAATTTGAATAGGTCTACCATAAATATAATCATGGAACTTTGAACATGCAAACACAATTGCCAAGAGTTCTTACTCTATACGAACATACTGCATTTCAGTTTGGGTTAGAGTTCTGGACACATAGGCTACTAGTCTACCCTCTTGAAGAATGACTGCACCAAGATCAAATTTTGAAGCATCACAAGAAAGAGTAACTGGTTTGTGAACATCATAGTATCTGAGAGTTGGTGGACTGGCAATTTTCTGTTTCAGGACATCAAATGCTCTCTGGTGTTGCTCTGACCATGACCAAAATACATCTTTGCGCATCAGCTGTCAAAGCAGTACTGAAAATTGGCTCAAGTCTGGAATGAACTTTTATAGATAGTTGACTATGCCAAGAAAACGTTGTAGGGCTTGAACATTGTCTGGAGCTGGCATTTTGAGAATTGCTGTTTACGTGGAAGGATCTGGTCGTAAGCCTGAAGTGGTAAATAAATGACCAACATAAACAACTTCTCATAGACTGAACCAAGAAAACTGCGCTGAACAGCTGGTTGGAACCAATAGCAGCTTTATTAAGAAACACATGAACAGGTTAAGCGCTTTCTTCCCTTATGAAGGGACTTCATCAGAACAAACTTAACTACCAAACCAAGTCCTTATATATGCACACTAATTAACCAATAATGCAATAATTCACTTAAGTTAAAATGAACCACAACAAATATAAAAAATCCTTAAAAAGACCACAATAAATATAGAAAATTCTTAAAAAGATGAACTATATCCTTTTCAGTCAACCTCCTGTAGTTCATATAAACTAATATCAACATGTCGATAGCTATAAAATGTATACATAGAATGAAAATAAAATAAAACAAAATTAAATAGAATAAGCCTGTTATACTAATTCATATGTAAAACAGGCTATATAAAAATTTTAAAATGTTAAAAATGTTGTAAATCTATTAATTTCACATATATTTCATAAATTATATGGCAATAGGAAACTTTATAAAGACATATTCAATAAAAAGTATAAAATAGGAACTAGAATGGATATGTATATGTGTGTGAGAAAACTAGGATACTAATCCAGGATATTTTTTAGTTTTAAAATGCAACTGATGTTAACATTTTCATTAAGACCTGGGAATTCAGTTGCATTCAATGTTAGTTGCCACTTTAATTCACTTATGTCCAAATTAATATCTAACACCTTCCCTTGCACATCTTTGTTTGACTGTTGCAGTACTAGAATTTAATACTATGATTGTTAAATTCAGAAACATGTCTGGCTAAGGCATTGGTCATTTTTCCATTTTTATATCCACGAGATGTTCATAAATCCTCTCTTTAAATTGTCTGCACGTCTTTCCAACATAAAATGCTAAACATGACTATCACATAGCTACGTATATCACATTTTTAGTGCAGCAATTCAAATGCCCTACTATACATATATTTATGCCATTTATCATTGCATGTTCTACGGTTTCCATTATCCTCTTGCAACACCTGCCCATACCACACTTAGAATTCCCAAGCGATCTAACAGTTTTATCTGGTTCAAAATTTTTTCCAGATTCCAATAAATTCTTAAATGATCTGTCTTTTTTATAGACTATCATAGGGGCACTTCCTACTTTCTCTGCTATGTGATGATTATACAATAAAATCCCCCAATTGTGTCTCACTATACCTGCAATTGCCTCTGCATCCAAATTATACATGGTAATAAAATACATATAAGGTACATAAAGGGATCCAAAATCCACCTATGAGGCCTATTGTTACTTCTAAAGGTTCCAAAACACAAACTATGGCCATTTATGTTGATGAGAAAATCAAGAGGTTTCATAAGGGCTACGAACATATACTTATCGACTCTTGGGATTTTTTGGAGAAAATAGGAAAATCAGAATTTTTGCCAGAAGCTATTTTTATAAAAATAGATGTAAAAGTTTTGTTCTCAGTTATTCCCCACGATGTGGGAATGAACTGGTTTGAACAAATGATTACTGAATTTGGCTTTTTAACAGCTGATGAATATATGCTGATATTGGAAAATATGGAGCTAGTTTTAAAGTACAACTACATATACTTTCAGGGTGATATATACCATCAGTTGCATGGTGTGGCTATGGGTTCTGCCTGTGCTCCCCTATATGCTAACATAGTCATGTTATACTGGGAGAAACATTACATATTTGGAACATTATTTTCTAAGTATATCCGGGGATATTACAGATTCCTGGATGATATTTTTATTGTTTGGGAGGGGAGTGAAAAAAATGATTCCAAAATTTATGGAATACTTGAACCAAACTACAAGGTTCTTGGAGTTTACATATAAGAGTGATAGCATAGAAGCTAATTATTTAGATGTCACAATCTCAAAAGATAGGGATAATAAAAAAATACAAATCTAAAATATATTGTAAGGAATGCTTCTCCAATGCATATTTGCATTATGACAGTGATCATCTGTCCTTTTTGAAGAACAACATTATTAAAGGACAGATGGTTCGTATAGCTCAAATGATGTCTGACGAGGAAGAATTTTTGAAAGAAATAAGTTTTGTTCATGAGTTATTTAGAGATAGGGGATATCCTGATAGAATTATTGTCCCAATAAAAGAAGCCATTATTCAAGGTTGGGGTGATACTTATAAACCATTGCTGAATAATGGATTAATATTAAGAACTGGAGAACAAAGTACTGGATTGTCCAAAGAACAAAACAACAAAGTTAATCCATATTTAATACTTACATATAGTAATAATATAATATGGTTGAAGAAATGTATTAACACTGTGTGGAACATTTTTAAAAATATGCCATCTAATGTGGATTGTTTTTCTAGACCTTTAAAAATTAGTTATAGAAGAAATATGAATTTGAAAGAAATATATGAACAAAAGAAAGAAGAGACACTGAGAGGAGCAACAAATAGAGTTGGTACCTTTAAATGTGGTAGATGTAAGCAATGTACATTTATGGCTGGTACTAAAGAATTAAACATTGCAAGCATTAAATATTCAATGAAAGCCAAGAAATATTTTAGCTGTTATACTAAGGGTGTGGTTTACCTTGCCTACTGCATTAAATGTTGGGCATATTATGTAGGCAAGACGAAGAGATTCCTTAGACAGAGAATCTATGAACATATTAGAGATATAGATAAAATGAATGAGCACAATGCCCTATACAGACATAAATTGAACTGCCAGCAAGCGGAGTTTAGATTTTGGGTATTGGAAGAAGTTTTACTGGGAGAAAGAGGGGGTGATTGGGAAACAAAATTGGTGTTTCGAGAATTAATTTGGCAATTTAGGTTAGATGCTATACATTTTCCTGGCCTCAATGACCAAATCCATCACCATTAAATCCATCACCCCAGTTCTTAAATTGAGAGCTTTGGACCCTAAAAGACATTAAATTGATATAGGGGTACCAAATTATAACAATAACAACTATACATTAATATTTAATAAAATAATATAAGATGTATTTCATGTAGATGATATTATGGTCTAGTCGGTATTTTATATATATTTTATATATATTTTATGTAATTAATGATTTTAGGACAGCACACATACATATTGTACATATTTCTTTATTTTTTCTGATTTTATAATATATTAGCAGTATATTCATATACATATTTTTAATAATAATATATATTTACAACATAATATTATATATTTATTTATTCATTTGTACTATTAATAATAATGAGCAATATATGTTTTTTGTTTTTAGTTTGAGGAAGTTCATTTAAGTAATGGCATCAATGCATAGAAAGGATGTGACATGTTGTTTTACAAGCAGAGCTTTTGCACTTTAATTGTGAATGCACAATTTATCAATTGTATACTTAACCAATGGAGTGGATGCTTGTGCAATAGATTGATTATTTAAATGAACTTGCCTTGTAGGCATTTGATTCTGATGAAGTCTCTGGATAAGAGATGAAAGCGCTTAATCCGATATCTTTTGTGCTGTGTTTTTTTTTAATAAACTGTTGAAGCGAATGGCTGAGACTTGTGGATTTTTTAATTGGACAGCCTCTATTGGATGACTACCTGAAATTCATCATTTGGTGCAGTGTGTATTTTGTGGAAAACACATATTATATTGTCTACCAATTTTTTCCATGAGTTTTTAAATTGTTGGGGCCACCATTACACAAAATAGGTTGGTAAGTGCCATTTAACCTCTTTTGAATTATTTCTTTAGCCACTTTTTGCACTGTTGAATGGGGATATCCTCTCTTTAGGAACATTTGAGATCTAAATTCTACCTCATCCCTAAAATTTTCATCTTCACTTACCATCCTGGCAGGCCTAACTAGCTGCCCTTTTATTATTGACCTTTTTTGAGCTGGAGGATGACACCTCCCAAAATCTAAATAGGAATTGGAGAAGGTAGGCTTTCGAAAAATACCTGAGGTCAATTTACCTTTGTCCTTGTTTACTGTTAACCTCACATCTAAATAGGTGATACTCTCCTTACTGTAATCAAAGGTAAATTTAATAAATTCTACAGTTTTATTGATGTAGGACAAAAAGCTTTTTAATACTTCTTCACTACCTTTCCAAACGAGAAATATATCATCCAAAAATCTGGTAAAACAAGAAATGTACTCACTAAATTCACTTGTGAAAATATATTCTTGTTCCCAGTAGGACATCACATAACTTGCAAATATGGGGGCACACGCTGCCCCCATAGCTACCCCAGTGGCCTGTTTAAAATATTGACCTTCAAAAAAGATATAATTGTTTATTGTCTATAAAAAAGACAGGACATTTAAGAATTTATTGGAATCTGGAAGAGATTTTAAACCAGATAAAACTGTTAGATCGCTTGGGAATTTAAGTGTGGTATGGGGAGGTGTTGCAAGAGCATAATAGAAACTGCAGAACATGTAATGATAAATGGCATAAATATATGTATAGTAGGGCATTTTAATTGCTGCACTAAAAATGTGATATACGTAGCTAAGTGTCAGTCATGTTTAGCATTTTACGTTGGAAAGACGTGCAGACAATTTAAAGAGAGGATTTATGAACATCTCTTGGATATAAAAATGGAAAAATGACCAGTGCTTTAGCCACACATGTTTCTGAATTTAACAATCATAGTTTTAAATTCCTAGTACTGCAACAGTCAAACAAAGATGTGTAAGGGAAGGTGTTAGATATTCATTTGGACATAAGTGAATTAAAGTGGCAACTAACATTGAATGCAACTGAATTCCCAGGTCTTAATGAAAATGTTAACATCAGTTGCATTTTAAAACTAAAAAATATCCTGGGTTAGTGTCCTAGTTTTCTCACACACATATACATATCCATTCTAGCTCCTATTTTATACTTTTTATTGAATATGTCTTTATAAAGTTTCCTATTGCCATATAATTTATGAAATATATGTGAAATTAATAGATTTACAATTTTAACATTTTAAAATTTTTATATAGCCTGTTTTACATATGAATTAGTATAACAGGATTATTCTATTTAATTTTGTTTTATTTATTTTCATTCTATGTATGTATACATTTTATACCTATCAACGTGTTGATATTAGTTTATATGAACTACAGGAGGTTGACTGAAAATGGTGTAGTTCATCTTTTTAAGAATTTTGTATATTTATTGTGGTCTTTTTAAGGATTTTTTTATATTTGTTGTGGTTCATTTTAACTTAATTAAGTGAATTATTGCATTATTGGTTAATTAGTATATATATATATATATATATATATATATATATATATATATATATATATATATATATATATATATATATAGACTTGGTTAGGTAGTTAAGTTTGCTCTGATAAAGTCCCTTCATAAGGGAAGAAAGCGCTTAACCTGTTTGTGTGCTTCTTAATAAAGCTGCTATTGGTTCCAAACAGCTGTTCAGTGCAGTTTTCTCATAGACTGAATTTGCACTTCTGAGGATTCAGCTTAAGATTCAATTCACATGCTCTTTCCAAAACTTTCTTGAGGTTTCTGTCATGCTCAGCTTCACCATTACCTCCTGGCATTCTCAAAAATCTGTACCTGCCAAAAGGAGTACTGAAAGTGGTTAGCAATGAAGATTTTTGATCAAGCAATATTTGCCAAAATGAACTCTTTGCATCTAAGACAGAAAAAACAGTGGCATTTGGCATGAGAACAGCAACTTTTTCGACTGTACGCATTGGATGATGAGGTCTTTTTAGTGGTTTGTTTAAATCTCGTGGATCAATACATATTCTGACATCATCTGAGCTTTTCTTATGAGCTACGACGATGTAAGATACCCATTCAATCAGTTCTTCAACTGGACAAATCACACCTTGCTGCACCATTTTATCTAGCTCAGGTTTGACTCTGTTCTGCATAGCTACTGGAACTTTCCAGGCTGGCCTGACAGCTGGACTGACCTCTGGGTCTAACTTCATGGCATACACAATTCGGAGTTTGCCTAGTTTGTCTTCGAAAAGATTAGCATAGGTAGAGAAAATAGACTGGGTGAAATTAACATGATGGACTTCCTTAATGAATGAAACCAGTCCCATTTTCAAACTGTCTCTGAGGCCTAATAATGACTGTACGTGCCTTTTGACTACGTAAAATTGCAAGTCATAGCTGTTTCCATCAGAGTAACATGAAAGCACTACTGAACCTTCAGTATGAATTTCTTCACCATAAGCAACAAGCTTCTCATAGAGTTGCCACCTTTTCAAATGGCCAAAGTGGGACATTTTTGGTACAAACATCAGATTTTACAGGCCGACACATACCCACGGTCAGTACAAAGGATAGAACTTAACTTTTTTGCCTAAATAAAAGTTGCTTATTCTGTTTCTTATAACATTTAGGTATTTTAGATACAGAATAACTGTTTTATGCAACTTTTACATAAAATATAGGAAATAATTTTGTCCTAAAAATCTCAGGACATTTGCCATTTTTACAATTTTTTGTCAGGACACAACTGCCCAAAGAGGGACTGTCCCTCGCAAAGTGGGACAGGTGGTAACCCTAGCTTCTCACTAGCACATACTCTAGCAAATATTTCTGACATAACATTGCACTTTGAGCCTGTGTCATTTTTGAGCTCCACGGATCTTCCATTTATCCAAACAGTGCAAAATACTTCATTGTTTACCCATAAATCTACTGCACTGACTGTTTCATTAAGCACTGACCCACCATCGACATAAAAAGTAGGGTCACAGCTTTCTAATTGCTCAACTTGTCTTTTTGTTGAATGTTCTCTTTTAATAAAAGAATGAACCCCTTTTGATTTACAAAATCTTTGAAAATGATTCCACTTTTTACATCTGTGGCATTGCTAACCAAAAGCTAAGCACTTTTTTCTTTTAGATACATGATTGCCACCACAATTACGACAGTTGACTAATAGGCTAGGTGAGCATGTGCCCTCACTCTTATGCCTGTTTGCTGACTCACCCTTGTGCTTCACTGAGACTGTGCACACACTGGAATTTGCTAGAAAGCTATGGGGCTTCCCAGAGACTGTTGCAGGGTTCACAGTTGCTGCCATGTACTTCAGTCTGCTTCTTTTAACCA
Source organism: Protopterus annectens (assembly GCF_019279795.1). NCBI lineage: Eukaryota > Metazoa > Chordata > Ceratodontiformes > Protopteridae > Protopterus > Protopterus annectens. The sequence goes on along the minus strand of NC_056741.1, from coordinate 575,221,196 downwards.
TGTGCTGCATACTATCAACATTAGCTTTAGAAAACACTGGAAACATGCATTTCTCATTTGTAAGCATATTTGTGTACTTTTTTGTAAGTTCATATATCTGACAAGTCTCAATGGCCTTATTCAAAGTTAAACCACTGTCATGAAGCAAAATCTTTCTCACAGCATCATCTTTAATACCACACGTCTGTCTTTATCAACTCATCTGTTAAATCATCAAATCTGCACATTTTAGCTTTGTTTCTCAAATCTGTTATATATGTTGCTTAAGTTTCACCAGGCTTTTGATCTCTTGTGCAAAATAAGTGCCTTTCCATTGTAATATTCATTTGGGGGTTACACATTTCTCTAAATTTATGTTTTAAGCACTCAGGGTCTTCCCTTGACTCAGCTGGTACCACTATATGACTGTTTTGCCCTCTCCTGCAAATACTGCAGGTGCATACACAAATGAATGCTTTCTTTCTATGGTTTCTGAACCAGATAAATTAAGCAGAATAAATGCCTTTGTATGATCATCCTTATCAGAAAATGCACTTTGTATAAAATATCATACTCTTGCTCAAACATTCTCCAGTTCTCTGCAATATTATCAAAGACAAGAGGACCTTGTTTTCGAAATCTGTCTGCCATGCCAACAAAGTATGCCCAAACACAGTGAAAATATGGCCCTTGTAATTATATATGAACATGCACACACAGCCAGCACTTGTAATAACATTCAAATGCACAATAAACTATTTTAAATACTATATTTGCGAAATATGTTTTGAAATGGCTGTATTTTGTGAAATAACTGTACTGTAATACTACACAAACTTGTCAACACTTTGAATGCCTTGGATATCTCAAATAGCTTTAATTAAAGTAGCTCATAGCGGAAAAATGCCGTCACTTTCCTTATTTTATACATTTTATGCAATTCAGACATTATTTCAAACATTTTCTGTAGTTATTCAATTATTTTCATCAATATGTTGCAGTTTCGCACAGTTCATTTAACTAAAAATTCATTTGGTGTGTTCTGAGTGCTTTGTTTTATATTTTGAGAATAAGAAATCATTTAAGTAAGCTTTGATACCTGAAATTCGTTTCTGGCTTGTTTTTCCAAGTTATACGTGCAGTAGGGATGATCCACTTCTCTATATTACTCCACCATTAACTGAGAGCCTCTCCATCCTGAATCTGGACCCCATTCTGACACCATGTTGCTCGTCTTGTTTTATGAGTAAAGACAAAAAGGCAGAGTAATTTGTTTATATGCTTTATTATGTAGAAACACATAATGAATATTAGCATTACAAAATATAAACAAACTGATTAACTGACAGACTACACAGACACGCATGCTTACATCTCAACAGCTTACTACAAAATGGCAGTCAGGCTGGCACGTGCTCAATATTTATACACACGTGCAAGCCTCTAGAAAGCTTCTTAAAGATATACATACATATTGATCTACAATTTCTGCATCCTGGGTATACCTGTATAGAACAGATGGTCATATTGATTATCCCTGAGCTTATGGCATATGCTCATAAACTATGTTGCTGACATAAGGTAGTACCAACCTGGTGCACCTCCTACATCCAGGACTCCTGCTGGTATCAAACTCTATCCAGTTTTCCCAGATAGGGACAAAAGGAAATCCTCCATAATGGTCCAGGTGGCCTGTGATGGTGCCCTCCCCATATCCTCATCTCCTGTGAAATGACACAGATCTTCTGGCAAATGTACAGAATCATATTGGTGACTTTTCACCAGACCACACAGATTGCTCTGTTGTTGCTACTGACAACATTCACATCTACCACCACTTCACACCACCCACAGTCATGGAAGGGCCAGGTGTTTTTATCAGTTTCTACTATTTACCATCCATATTCACAAGGGCCTGTTCTGTTAATGCCTAGAAGAACTTCTTTAGGTGCTTCCTTTCTTTAGACTCTGCAGCATGACCAATAAATGTAGACATACAGCTTTGTTCAGTGAATGGACCTATATTATGCAGCAACTATTATGATGTATGCACACCAACATGGTGGTTGTGACAATATTAGCTATGATTTCTACCATACCTACTAACACAGAACAGGTCTCTATGGTGCTCTCACAGGTCAGCATGAGACAGATGGTGTTGAAGTATGTACCTGGTCAGCATCCTATGGATACTTGTGCCCTTTAAAGCATGGCCATTACATTCCACACACATTTACATTAGCTAGGTATCTGTTAACCCGTGTTCCAGTTTCACTTCATGCTGTCCTCTATATTCCTTGTGTGTTACAAATAAATAGATAGTATGCTTTTCAACACAGTCTTGTCTGTGAGTGAAGCATAAGTGTGGTCCTACTGCATCTCAAACAGCCCCACAGCCAATACCTAGGCGGGTCACTACTGCTTAAAACTTATCTCCATTTCATCTCTCCCTGTGTTCCTCACGCAGTTGTCTGCAGGGGATTATGGAACCACACAAAATATTTATTCATTCAGTCCCCTGAGCTGCATATACCGTGTCCCCTCACCTCATATTACACTCTTCTGTAAGTTGCAAAACACCACGGTAATGAACTGCAGTTTGCCACCTTGCACCAAACACTCATGTGTTAACCCTAACCTTGCACATTACCATACCAAAAAAATTCCCTAACAGTACCATTTTACAAGACATTCACACATAGAAACACATCTCACAAAATCACACGTGAACAATATCACATGTAACACTTGCACACACACACGCACGCACACACACACACACACACACACACACACACACACACACACACACGCACGCACACACACACACTTTTGGCAGATATGAAAGTTTTGGCATTATTAAATACCTCTTACCAGCATGCAAGCAAACCTCACACACCTAATGAAATATTAATGTTCCCAGCATTGATATTTCCAGTGTTTGAAATTAAACACTTCTGATACAAAATGCACACTATTTCACTTGGTTGATAAAAGTGAATTTGACAAAGTGAACTGTAAACAGAGATATAAGTACTTTTTCCAGCTTTTAACTGCAGTTATCCTCTGAGGTCAAGCCTCTTTTTAATTTGTATTTTAGGGTGAAAATGACAGGAATGGTCAAACTGTCCATTGCTCAATAGCAGAAAGCAATAATTTGCCTTTAGTGATTTCATTTTCTAAAAAGTACACTTCATCATGCATTCTTAATTTTATTATGATATATGCTGTGGCTGGCATCAAACCTTTTTGAAACTGGACTGACTTCATCTCACTCAAGAGGTGAACAATAGTGATCACAGTCCTTCCCTAATCTAAAAATACTAGTTTCTATTCTTTACCCCTTCCTTCCTGTGACCCTCAAGCTTCCATCTCTGGTTAGCTCATAATTCATTTATTCTGATTACCAGTGTCTTGGGATACTGGGAGGGAAATGAAAACCAGAAATCATGGTCTTTATCCAGTGAGGATTCAGACATATTTCTGCATGCTTCCAACACCCTTCCTTATTGTTAGGAAAGTTTGTAACAATGTCCACTATATTTGGCCAGTGCATTTGTTCATTTCTGCACATCTCTGATCCCTCTACCTAGACTGCCTTGTGAGGCTGCCAGCCCAGCTAGGTAGAATTTTGTAAATAATTCTGTCATTTGAGAATATTAATATGATCCATAGGCTTGTCTTACAAATGTAAGAGAACTGTATTTCATGTGTGTATTAAACTACTGGTGCAGAAGTGGGTGTTGAACTGTATGTTCTGTACTGAGCTTCAAGAATGTAACTGCAGTGTGCCCTACTGGAAAAGAACAGCATTAACTTGCATACTCTAAGAAAATATGGGAATTGTTTACTATGGTGTTTATCTAGGCTAGGTGACAGAATGTCTGCAGCTGGAAATTCTTTTTATTGCCTGGAAAAATAAATAATTACAGGTTTCAAAGGTAAAAGTGTTTAACTGCTTTACGACTTCCAGTTCCAGGCAAACTTCTGAGATATAAGTATTTTTGACACAAAGGTGCTCAATTTTAAGTTTCTGTTAGCCTTGGAATTGAAGGCAGAGGTGACAAAGAATGATGTAATCTGAGATAACCCAGCAGAAATGTTTGATAGCAATTTAAGAACTATCTCAGAGAATGAGTCTGTGCATTTTGTATTTGTCTTTGGACCTAGAAACATTCAACCAAGCACTTCTGCTTGCATGTTGCTCTATAAGTATGACTTGGATTACAATGATTTCTCTTAGAGATAGATAGGAACTTAGTGAGATTAGTTTAGATGTGTTGTGTATTTATGTGTGACTGTCCTGCAATGTTGTTTTAAAATATTTCCTGTGATTCTGAACTCTGTTGTCACTGTGTTGAGTTATTGAGCACTGTCTTGTGATTTTATTATTTATTATTAAATATATTTAAACCTTTTAATTGTGGCTGGTTTGTTTAGAGATATTTAAGCTCTTAGAGTACTTGTATATGTATCTGGTAACACTGTACAGGCCACTCCTAAATAGCCTTAAAAGTCATGGACACACTTACCATTTGGATAATAATAACATTACACAGTAGAATTGGTCACCCTTTGGAAAGGACCTTATAGTAGCTGATAAGAGGGGTTGGTGGCAGCTGGTACTACCTTATAGTCTGGGCAGAAGGGGGCATAGCTAGTGAACCTGTGCCAGCCTTCCCCAGGATTGTCTGTGTGTTTGAATATAAATCTAATCTCAAAGTGCGTGTGTGTGTGTCAGCTACTTGGGCAGGGACACGAAGCACTGGTTGGACAGAGAGGGTGCTGGAGATTTTGGCTTGACCACTCGGCTGAGATCTTAACCCTATAACTGTGCCATTGGGGAGGGGGTCTTATTGAGGATCTGGAGAAAGATGGAGAAACCAGTCCCAGACTGACTGTGATCTCTGTGTGCTCTTAAGGGAAATTGTACTTTACTCTGTGTGTACCTGTCATCCTCCCAATGTGCACGACCCTCACTGGTGCTAGTGGTGAGGTTTGAGGCTCCTTGATTATTGGGCCAGTGCAGAGGCATCACATGCCTATTCACTTTTTTGGTGAGCTCACCCACTCAGTCCTATGTGCCATTTTCAGGAGATGCAGTACTGAGCTTTCCTACCAGCTGGCACTCCTGCAATGGAAGTAGGCCAGTACCCTTCCCCCAAGGTTGTCATTCCTCCCCAGCTGGATCCTCCAACTCACAGGCTACTAAATGAACTCAGGATGACTGGAGCATATTTAGGATCAAAATGTCTACAACAGGAAGCCATTTCATTTATTTCTATTATTAATAAGCAAATTACTATAATGCCACAGCTACTACCAATACCCAAATTATATTCTACAATATTTTAAATTAAACTGTGCATGATATATTCCCCCACCTGAATACACTAAGAGTTTATTATTTCTGTCCCATAATAATAAACATACTGTAGTCACATTTATTTATTTTGTTAACTAAGGATTAAGAAATCAAACCAACAATTTCCACTGGAGGCACAGGTAAGAAAAATACAAAAACTTAACTTGCAACTCACTGTATTCTAGCAGGCAGTAATAAAGCTGTATAATTTATTTTATTTAATGTTTGTTTACCAGGAAAGTCCAACTGGGACAGAGACCATTTTCAGCAGAGGTCCAGGGAGAAATGCTCCAGATGCATGCATTTTGGAATGTTGGAGGAAACCGGAGCACGCGGAAAAAAACCCACGTGAACATAGGGAGGACATGCAGACTGCACAAAAGACACCCCAGCCAAGAATCGAACCAGAGAACCTCTTGCTGTGAGGAGACGACACTAACTGCTGCACTACTATGCCACCCATATCACTCAAGAGGTGAACATTAGTGATTACAGTTCTTCCTTAATCTAAAAATACTAGTTTCTATTTTTTTACCCCATCCCTCCTGTGACCCTCAAGCTCCCATCCCTGCTTGGCCTATAATTCATTCCTTCTGATTCCCAGTGTCCTAGGATACTGGGAGGGAAGTGAAAACCAGAAATCATGGTATAAGGAGGCAAACAGGGTATATACCTAAAGACGTGATGTGCAGATTTAAAAAAAAATTTGTACAATAGTTTTTTATTAACCAAAATATACACAATTAATGTATTTTTTATGAAGAAGAAAAAAACATCTGTATTTAGGTGTACCTATTAAGCGAAAGCGATGAGGTGGTGAGTTGCAGGAGGGACACATTCAAGTATTAAAAAGATTATAGTTTCATGTTAGCTATTGCAAATAGCAAAGTTTCCCTGAACCAGAGAGAGCTGTCACATAGAATAGTTTCCATAGAAAACTGTTGGCCAGTAGGAGAATAGAAGATTAAGAGAGTTCTTTGAGTTTTTCTTTTTGACACCCACTCTCACCATCACCTGTAAAGCAGTCTGTACAGAACATTGTTACTGTTGCACAGTTACCTTCAGATGTATACCTCCATCCTGTATTGATGTTAGTCATAACAATCTATTATGACTTAAATAGTAACAGTATCATTCTATTTCTAAAGCCATTCTGGAAAAAAACCCAGCACTGCAACCTTTCCAACAGATTTCAGGTTGTGATGACTGCCTTGCTTCCTGAGCTGTTATATGGCAGACACCTTCATTTCCTTGTTGCAAGCCTCAATGATATCGGTAGAAACAGCTTGCCATCAGATAACTAAATAAGTAGATAAGACTGAAGCCCATAGTACAGAACATCACCATATATTGCAGGAAACTCTCAGATGGACAGTTCTGCTGAATAATGGCCATCAACACCAGCTGTATGCTATATGTAAGTGGGGTCTAGGACACATGCTCGACTAGCATATGTCCGAATCACAAAACATCGAACACTCATACACGAAAGCGCACAACATCAAAAAGTGCTTCCGTGTATGTGTAGTTCAAAAAAAAAATCTACACCCCCCCTACTTTATTATTCTCACTCCGAGATCGCACTACAGTGGGGAAAAGGGAATTTTCCCTTATCCGCACTGTAGTCCAATCTACGAAACAGGCACACATACACAGAAGCACTTGTCGATGTTAAGCGCTTTCGTGTATGTGTTCGATGTTTTGTGATTCGGACATATGCTAGTCGAGCATGTGCCCGGATCCCATGGAAGTGACAGTGCCTCATTATTCATACAAAAATACTGCTGTAATTATTACCAGCTCTCTTTGTGTTCATGACTTAACATGCTGTTCGGACAGACCTCCACAAAAGTATCTGGCAACTGGTAATGAGGCTGTAGCAATTCCCCACCAATGGAACTTGTTGCCTGAAGATATGTAAAAGTGTGAACAAGAGGGCTAATCATTACTAGCTTAAATGGTAACACCCATACACAATTAATTGTGCAAGGTAGACGTACAGTCTCACCTGATTAATGATAAATGTATAAAGAAAGGCAACGACAATAGTTATGTGATTAGTATGCAGCAAACTAAACAGTTTGATGGATCCATCTGCTTACCCTTCAGGTTATTCTGCTGTCACACCACCTATCTAAATTCTATCTATATAACACTTCTGAATGTTAGTTATATATTTGTAAGCCTGTATCCCTGGGCAGTGTCTGTTCAAATGTGTAAGTACTAGACTAGCTGCCCTTGTAAGCCATTTTAAGCCTAGTCAGTTTCTTTTGGTGCCTGAATTTATCTCATTTGATGTTTGGTTGGTCTTAATCATTCCATTGTCGATAATTATATAATACTCCCAGTGAGAATAACTGGGATCATACCATAGATAATTTAAGAAGACCCATTCAGGAGCTGTCTCTGTCCATTGGTAGGACAGGAGGCAGTCGTGGGGTAAATTTTCTATTACCCATACATAGGTCAAAGTTATCCTTGAATATGAGCTTTGCTTTACATGGATGGGGAGTCTGTTTCATAGCAGTGATATCCTCTCCAAGCTACACCTGTCCCACCAAACATTCAGTTCATGTTGCAGAAGAAGCTTAGATACCTACACAGAGTATTTCTGATGCCATTTTACTTTCTAATGTCCAGTAGGTCCACCATATTGGCTCAGAGGATGGCTTGTATGTCAGACACAGATCACTTCTTAGCAATCTGTAGGATACTGAGTATAGTGACAGGGCTTTGAATTGGTCCATTTAGGACATATTGTTTAGGCCTTGTATTCATTTGGTAAGGTATCTCAGTGGGCTTTCCAGTTGTTGCATGTGTCTGAACAGATACATGTCAAAGGGGGAACTATACTCAAAGAGTGGCCTAATCAGGGCAGAGTATAAACTGCACAATATAGAAGCACTTTTGTATGACAGTGGTCACATATTGGTCAAAAGCTAGATCACTGTCCACATAAATTCCCAAATCCAGAAAAAGTGCGTCAACTCTTAGGAGTGTATTGACAATGTGGGAATTCCTTGACGTAGATAACTTCCCAAAGGATATGATAATTTTTGGCATTTTGTTTCAGTCCATGATTCTGGCACCAGTTATTTTATTTGAGACAAACCTTCTAGCAGGATGGCAAAGTAATTTGGGGATCCAGTGACTGCTCCTAGCACGCAATCACCTGCAAAGGTATTCAGCCAGAGCCCTTTAGTACTGGCTTTTACTTAAGAAAAGTAGATGCCAGAGAAAAGCGGTCTCAGCATTGACCTCTGGGAGACACCACTGGTGACAAGTCTCTTTGCAGCAGTAGCTTCCCCTGTGTTGATCTCTCATGTCCTACCTATAAGTAAGCTGGCAATCCAGTGGGTGACTTAAGGTTTTTCCCCCAGTGTATTTAGCTTTTTTATTATGTCTGAGTGAGTGATTGTGTCAAAGGTTATAGCCAGGTCAAGGTATGTCATGTGTACTGTTTTACCTTAATTCATTGCTTTTGTGACCTTTATAAAAATGTCCACCAGTTTGTGTAAGCATGATCTACCCTTCACAAATCCAAACTTAGGTGGATACAGTGTTTTGAGGTTCCATGTCTCTGCATTGATTAGTTCCATGATAAGTCTTGCTATAAGTTATAACTTAGTTTGCATATGAGGGTGGTCAGACCTATAGGTCTGTAATTGCCTAGGCCTGTGGAAGTTCCTCCTTTATGCAGTGGAATGACTGTAGCTGTACTCCATTCACTTGGTATAAACCTGCATGGAGGCTAAATCCTTGATTGCATACCTCTGGGAACACACCTCTCAGTCTCAGCTATCTACAATTTTGCAAAATGTTCAGATTGTGTTTTTTTCCCCTTATTGTGGTTTGCTTCTCTTAAAATGTGTGGTTTTCTGGCAAATCATAAAGGATTAATGAAAGACATATGGTTCAGAATTCCTATCCTTCTGAAAATGCATGCTACTACTGAACCTGTTACTCTAGCCATTTGTAAAAGTTGCCCCACCCACTTCCCCTTCCCCAATTATCTTTGGCTTTGTCCACCATTCTTGCACTAAGTCAAAAGGTATGCCCGGGAACCTTACACCTCTACCCCCAAAATGGCTGCATGGCTTACTGGAAATTATCCAGTCTTCATATTTATTTGTTTTATTGACTGGGAAAGGCCCCTTTTTCAGTGGTGGCCTGGGGAGAAAATCTCCACAAGATACGAGAAAGTAACATACACACATGCATCATTTGAGTATACCATAATGAAAGAAAAAAAAAGTTTGCGTATACAATAGTGAGAAAACAAAAAACATTGATAAGGTAACATGCAAATAGTCATACAAATACATTGTAATCAAGGTACATGCAATACAATGCTATGAGGAATCATTTAAAGATAAATCAGAATGAGTGTTTTGACAGAAAAAAGTTTAGACCCATAGCATTTTACAATAGTAGGAAAGTTGTAAAGTGCACTTTGAGAGTCTAAAGTTGAGGAGAGTTTGGTATAGTGTACGTGGCCAAGTAGATGTAAATACTACATTATAAGATAAAAGATTACTTGCCAAATAATCATTTAAGAGCAGTATGGGATAGAAAGTTAAGGGCAATTTAGGGAGAATAGCAAAGTTAGCTACAAGTAGTTCAGTAATGTGATTCTTGTACTCCTGCCTAGTGTTTTCCATAAACATAGTATGCCTTTTTCTTGTAAACCATGTATTAAGATAAAGTTGCTGCTGTATTCCTACTAAATCGGCGGTAAGGATCAACTAAAAAAATCTAACATTATCTATCTTTAAAGCGTGATTAGTATACTTTCCTTACGCTATTTACACGTTTTTGCAGCTGCCATCGTACTGCCTGTATTCTATGGTTTCGTACTATTACTGTGCTGAGTGAAAAAAATGCAAGCGTCACACCGATACATTTCTTACACCCCGCCTGGCTTGTTAAAAAAAGCACATACAAGCATGTTATAAAACCTGTGTTTATAGGTTGCACTGATGGGAAGGCGTATTTGAAGTTAATTCACAAGTACGTGTTTTAGACAGTTTTCTTACAAATATCCCAAAGAATCCTGACACAAGTATTTTTCGCACTGTTTTGTAGTACCACACCTCCACACAAAGTACACCTGCATATATCCACAGGCCACAGCGACCACGGCAAACCTTAAAACGTTTCTGTGGCTTTCCCTTTTTAATGCATTATCTTTGTGCAGCTCTAGCACTACTTATTTCTTAATTCATAAACAGACTACACACAACTGTAGTGCTGGAATGTATTTTCATCTATTATTGTCCCATCACAAACACAGCTACACCGAGTGAGTTTAAAAAAAAGACTCACGAACGGTAATGGGGGAACAAACATTTAAGTGCTACTTTTAAGGACACACCTCTGAAAAATAACAAGAAAATCCACCTCGTTTCCTAAACTGATTGAACAAGTAAAATTAGCTTGGAATACATAGTAGTTTCAACAGCATGCATAACCGAACTTCTCAGTGAATGAGCAACAGCCCGGAAGGTTTTTTTTTCCACAAAGGTGGCAACGTGGGAGTCTCTTTAGAAATTAATGGGAAAACGTAATCCCCGATCTACCTCTAAAGGGTTAAACTATAAACTTTCTTAACTTTTTGGCGGCGGGACCGACTCAGCACCACCCACTTTCCTACAAGCTTACTGATTGGCTGAAAGTTTGCCCCTCTAGGGGTGCGGCGCTGTTCCCTGAAGTGTGGAGTGTACCGTTTTGCTGAGTGCTTTTACAACTGAGTTGTGTTTTTCATTTTTCAGTCAGGGTTTTAAACTTTTGATGGTTTAAATATATATGTATATATAAACTCAACAGTTATGCTTCTGACATCGCTCTATTCGCAAGCTGCGTTACTGCTACTTATCCTGGTGGAAGAGATCTGGAGGGTCGCTGGTATTAGGCACACAGTATATTGGAACAGTACAAATCCCAGGTAAGTGGTGGATCTGGGACACATTGGATTGCTTTCTTGAGATCGCGTTATCCCACCTCAGTGTTTGTTGTAGGATAATGATAATTTTGGCTGCCTTGTACTTTATTTCTCCTTTACTTGCCGTGAAGTTTTCATTTACAGTTGCGAATAGTGAATGGTGGGCTTATTTAAATGCGTTAAGTCAGTGGAAAAGTAATATCCACCGTTTAAGCACAATTGAGATGTGCCTTTTGTTTGTATTTATTTTGTTTCTCCGGAGTTTTTTTTTAGATACTTGATTATCACCACTCGGTATATTTTTTTCAAATCGCTAATAGTTTCTAACTTTACATTTTGGATGCTGTAGTAGACATTGTAAAACAACTGTATTGAAGTCAAGAAGTAATGACTACCTGGTCTTGCTTTGGCATATCAGGTTTGTAATGTTTGACAGAACAGTGACAGCTCTGTCCCAATCCTGAGTACTAAAAACCACGTAGGTCCATGCTTCTTATTCTAATTTTGTGAAGCGAGCAGCTAGCCGTATTTAAACATTTTGTCCCTGACTATAGTGTGTGTGAAAACTATTATCCAGGTTGTAATAATCAGTTCGTCAGTGCTCCCCGAGAAGCCTGGACTGCGTTTATGCCCCATGATGATTTGGTAAATAAGTTACTTTATACAGTCTGGTTTTGGAAGTAAAATAATAAGTAAATTCTATAATTTTAAAAGGAGATAATTTATTTGCATTTGGATGTGATTTGGACACTACATAGACGAATTTCGAACCCATTACTTGGTGAAAGCACTGCTTGGTTAGAATGAGTAAATACAAAATTCCACTGACCTGTACGTGCGTGCTCACACACACAGTAAATAGTTTATTTTGTACAGTTAAGATTTAGAAGTAAAAATAATTAGTAGGTGAGAAAATTCCACTGACCCGCTGGTATGTATATAGTTGTGTGTGTGTGTGTGTGTGTGTGTGTGTATGTATGTATGTATGTATGTATGTATGTATGTATATGAATATATCGTGTTAAAAGTTTAGGGATGCTAAAAATTAGTATTAAATGTCTACACAGTGACATCTTTGAGGCTGCGTGTGCATATGTTTATTTATATACATACATACACATATGTATGCATATATATATATATATATATATATATATATATAATGTGTGTGTAATATATATATGTGTGTGTATATATATATATATATATATATATATATGTGTGTGTATATATATATATATATATATATATATATATATATATATATATATATATATATATCATGTGGGTATGTATATATATATACACACACACACACAAATCTGAACCTTCTGTTGCCAGAATTTGGAACAAATGGACAAAATGTGCAACCATTACACCATTACACCACAGCTAACAACTTCAAACAAGAACATGGTTAAAATGTGTTGTTTTATACTTTATTCATAAAGTTGCCTTTTTATTTTTTTTTTTGAGGAGTTAATATAATTCAGTATTGTTTCTCATGGATATTTATTAAAAAAAATCATGACAATGAACGTGTGACAGACCCTTTCAGCGTGGAACAGCATGGAATGTGCAATTTTTAAAGCTTATAGCTGTTATGACCTGACCCAGAGACTCCCCAGACTCTGGAATAGACTGCCCATACATGTCAAGCAGAGCGCCTCTTTGGTCCTCTTCAAAAGGAACCTTGATTGTATGGGAGGTAGAAAATTCACCCAGGGGAATCACGTCAGTCGCCCTGCTAGACAGAGGTCCAGGGAAATAAATATTGTGGGAAGAAAATAGCCAGGGAATTGTTATGGCTAGGCTTGTATAGGCCCTAGGGCCGATAGCCTAGTACCAACCTATGAAAAGTATGCACGTGTGTATGTGTGTGAGTGTTTGTCCTTGATTATTTTGAGCTTTAGCTATGATTTTTTTCAGTCAAGTATTTGGCCTTAGTCTGTTATTACCTGTAACATGGCTGCTTTTAGATAATTGAGTGAAAGGAATTTATATATGATGATTGTGTGGATGTACGTGTATCTTTTTGTAGGTACAAACTTAAGCATTTAAAGTAGTGTGTTCAGATCCCTGTTCGTTAACCTTGAAAGAATTGTTTTCTGG